>NC_063200.1:27557715-27605215 GCF_017589495.1 Alosa alosa | reverse complement strand
CTCTCTTTCTTTCATGTTGACAAAGCCATAAGCCCTGGTTTCCCCCTTGACCAGCAGGAGACTGATGGAGCAAGCGTCATCCTCCATCTCCTCCCTTAAACCATATCTCTTTCTCTCTCTTTATTTTGCTTTCTCTCAGACACTCTAACACTAAGTGAAAGGGGAAATTGGGGTGGTGAATTGTTCCAATTTATCAGTTTGGTCGTTTTGTGTCTTTCAGGTATATCTACTAGCTTTTACCCTATATGAATTTAAAGTTCTCACCTATTTTCAACACACACATTTCAACCAATTGTTGCATCATGACAAGGTGCAAATAAGGCAGTGTTTATGTCAGAGTTGTTGACATAAAAACCCAAATATGCCATAAGGCAGTTTCCCAACAGATCCTGTATTCGGGGAGCTTCTCTCCTGATTCAGCCACACCCCTCTGCAATCCGGGGTGCCGCCTTAACGCTAAACGTTGCACGCCAGACACGACCCGGTCGCACAGGCTGTCCCTCAGGCTACTGTTTCAGCAAGCCACCTTCCAGATCCAACTTCCAACTTGGTCAAAGCCAGAGGTGGCAAGACTCATTTTACAATATATTACAGTGAAGTAAGCAACAAGGGATACGTTGATATGATGTGAGATAATTGTGAAACTGTAATTACAACCCATTTTCATTTTGCAAAACGTCTCTTCCATATAAGAAATTCAAGCTGCACCATAGCGCAAAATCCTGTCATTATTACCGGCTCATTTCAGGGAACAACCCAGCGTTATCTTTTATGAAAGACAGGTCCGTGTGAAATTGAGACAAATATCAATATTTTGTCTGAGTTACAAAGTTCCCCATCATATAACAGTTCACAGTCCAACTCACTTGTCCCTTTTTACAATGCCAGACCAGCGATAAAGTGCAGCCCGTGCGTGTAGGTGCAGCAGGTTAACAGGTAACGTAGAGTATGACACCTTACCTGAGACATCTGTGGTCTGAAGTTGATCTGCTTTAGGTCTACCGAGCCAGGTGACAAATTGTGCAACATTTGGCACAAAAGTACACCATCTCGGAGCGCCTGAGCCAAGTCGAACACGACTGCCGAGGGCCAGACAACCCGGTGGTTCAGGGGCAAAACCTTGCAGTCTATCAGCCACCGGCCGCATTGTCTCCATTCCTCCATATCGGCTTCGTTATCGGAAAGTATCCCACCCGCAATGGATTTGGTCAGCAAAGTAGCGTTTAGTGCGGAAAAGAGCGGCCGCCTCCTCGGCTAAGCTCACTTACAAAGGAGCAGTTCCGAATGCCACCCGAGACAAACCCACCAAACCTTTACTGGTCAGTTCGAGGAGATAAATATAGAAAGCAATATTTATTTCAATCAGAAAGTCAACAATTCAACCGATACACTACGGGACCGGTAACTTTTCCAAGTTATTTAAATCCGTTTTGGCTTGTTCTCCGGCCTCCACTAGGAAGTTATTTCTTTCCCTTCTGCATGCAGTGCCGTGAACAGCAAACGATACTTTACAAGCTACGTGAAAGCTTGCTTTCAGTCACGAGCCAATATTATGTCTCAAATGCTACCAACGTGACGTTTGGATTATATTTTACCGGACACCACAAAGCACAATTCGTAGCAGATATCTTCAGTTTAGATTCCCAAGAGCCATGGTGAATTTCCTTTTCTTCATCATTTTCATGCTGGCTTGCAACATTTGTAGATATTCCTCACAGACGTGCGTAAAAGGCTTAGCAAGACTGTTCTTGTGAACAGTGACAGTAGTCCTGACTTCTCTCTGCAGGTAGCCGATGTCTTTAAAATGGCAAGTTCGATACAAGAATAGTTGCGCGAAGCACTAAAAATGTTTCAAATGAATGTGAAGCGTATGCAGAAGGATAAATCCATGCTCACAACAGTCCCACTGCTGCGCGAAAGAGATGTCAGCATTTTGCAAATCAAGACTGCTGTCTTTCTAAACAGTTTCAATTACGCTATGGTATATGACAGATGTATCGAATAACATTAACACCTAAACACTTTCAACTCTTCAGATTTATTTTCCATCAGCTATAGCTGTCGGGACACCAAAATGTCTCGCGAAACTATTCGGAGAGAGGCTTGTCCTGCAAAAACATGCCGTTCAAGCGAGCTTCCATCCGTGTCGGGAGGCAACACCAGGCACCCTTTACGTCTCCAGTAACTGCTCCTTGTGGTCAATCAGGTGTTTTTTATTTTGTTTTTTGTTGCTGTCTATTTTGCTTGTTTCAGTAGTCCTCTCTTGAGTCGAATGATGTGTTCCTCTCTATCCAACTGTTCGCTCCCTCACAGAGCTCAGTCGGCTGTGCGGGAAAGCGTGCGCGCGCAGGACAGCAAAAAGGGCGGCGAGAGATTACATCTGGGTTCCGGGCTACGCTCGCTCACGTGTGTACAGTCTGGTAACTTACTGTTCGCTATTTTTTATTATACTATTCTAGGGGAAATAAAAATCAACACATACTTTTTCGGGGGTCAAACTGTCTAGTGTGCTCAGGTGTAGGGGCAAGATAGGGGCAGATCATGTTATCCAGCAGGAAAGATTGGCAGATTTGACAACACTGCCAAGGCCAATTCCGTTTCAGCTAGGGCTCTAGGCAGTGGAATGTGAAGAATTTTGTTTGCCTTTTTGTTGAACGTTTTCCCTACTTTTTTCTGAAATAATTGTTTCACGCCTAGGCTACTCCATATACCATATGATGAACAACAGCGTATTTTTTCCTTCTAAAAAAAAAAACAAATTTAGACTCTTTTGCTGACAGAGATGCAGTTTTGCCACGTAGTGTAGGCCTACATTCTAGATAAAATGAATATCACCTCAGCTTCTAAAGAGGCTAGTTATATAGTCAGTTATTGGAGGTTATGCACTGCCGTGAAAGAGGAAGATCTGGGAAACCTAGGCTACTCTTTCTGTGATTGTGTGCATGGTGAGATGGTCTTTGGTGTCACTAGCATATTGGCTTTGAAGATAGCTCTTGTAGCCTACATAGTGTTGTTGACTAAACTAAAGGCTGTACATGCCCATGGTAATGGAGGCCGGGGGTCTGTCCAGATGTTGTAGCCTAGGAGGGTCTGTGAATCAAGATTAAGTGATGGGGGAGAGGGAGAGGGACAACAGCCCCCAACCAGACCGAGCTCAGAGGAAATGAGCTGAGGAAGACCCAGTTCCACCTGCCTGACCTGGCTGCTATCCACTGGCTCAACAGCCAACCCTCCTTCCATGTGTGACCCTGCCTCATTGAGGTATTTCACTTTGGAATGAGGGAGGTGGAGAATGTTTGCAGCAATAGGCCTACACTAAACAAGTACCTCTGGACTTCTGAAGGTAATATAATTTATTCTGCTGACAATTCTGCCCAGGTAGCCTAATAGGCCTACTCATCAAGATGACATACATCTATATATTTAAAGCTTATTTACATACATTTGTGTGCACATACAATCTCTCTCTCCCTCTGTCTGTCATACACACAAACACACACCTTTTTTCACACCGTCTATGATCCGTGCTGGCGTTCATTCTTAAGTGGCACCGTGTCGCCATCTAGCGGTCTGTGTTTCAGATCATTTGAAGAGAATGGTGAGGCAGCATCAAAACTGGAATCTAAACAAGGAGGTTGAAAATGAATATGCGGTTAGTGAGCCATTTGCCAAAACAATGGAAGAAACGACATGAAAACATGAGGTTTCACAAATAAACATCAACAGGCAGTAAAGCTCCTTAGTCAGTGGTTCTCAAACTTTTTACAATAGGCCTAGCGACCACCTCAGAAAACAATTGGCTCTTCAAGTAGGCTACCACCATTATTACTGGCATTAAATTACAACAGCGTAGGGCAATTTCACATATTGTACATTGTACAGACTGTTTTGCGTCGTTTGTTGCTGGCAGGTGAGCTTGTTCTGGGCTCATTGTCACCAACTTCAGTTTGTGCTCGACATATTCACCACACTTCTTTTTCTAATACATGCCGTTTGGAGCCATGATTGCATGAATGTTTTTGATCCATCAGTTTGCTTCCTTTTCCCTTGCTTGTCATCACAGCTTACCTTGTGAACCATTTGCTAATGCTCCATATACAGTTAAGCTTTTTAAAGTGATTATATAATCTTTCTTTAAAAAAAAAAAATTGAGACTCCTGGAGTAGCCTACCACTTTATGGAGCCACGTACCACGTGGTACGAGGGTTACCACACGTTCTGGTTTTCCCGGGATTGTTCTCTTTTTTTAATGTCTGTCCCGGAAAATTGATAATCTTTCCCGGGACAGCAAATGTCCCCTTTTTTGGTGCAAAGGCACTTCTATTTTTTTTAAGTATTCCCTAGTTTCACTTTCAATAAAACATACGTTCCGCTCATGCAATCCCATAGCCGTGGGAAGTGGGGGTGCTGGGGTGCGACAGCACCCCCTGCAGGAAAACAACGGGTCCCCCTTTATTATTCATACCTAAAACATCACGATCAACAAAAAAAATCTACCATGATAATGTTTTTTTCTGGGCAGTGCAGTAGGCTACATACTTGTAGTGTTATATTATGACTATAGTAATACAGAAATGGGATGAATAAAGAGACCAAACAGTAGGCCTATGGTAGTACGGTACTCAAAGAAAAGAAAATACTGTTAATTATAAAGACAATCACAACAATTGAATTTGCTATGGTATGATGCCCTTCCCCTCAGGGGTTCCTGTTGTCTTCTATGTAATCCTTAAGGCAGGGGTCTCAAACTCAAATGAGCTGGGGGCCAATTCTGCCAACGTCATCTGATTGGAGGGCCGGCTGAAAATGCAATGTTCTTTTTTTCAAATACCACACAAAACTGCAAACAGAAAGTGCAAGTGTTTTTATCTAGTTTTAGACACCTGTGCTAGCAACCTTAGCTTATAAATAAAATAATGATAAAATAAATATTAATACAAATTATAAAATAAATGAAAAACATAAAAAACAGGTATGTGTGTGTGTTTCACACCAAATAAAAATATTCCTCTCATAACGTTTTTAAATCTGGCAAACTAGGCATCAGGGTTAAGAAAGCAACACCATTGGATTTTAAAAATTTAAAAGGCCATGGCTTGAAAGTGGTCAGAGATAAAGTTATACTGTAAATGTAAAAATCTTTGAGTAAAACAAAAGTTTATGAAGGGGGTACATTTACCCATCTAATTTGTCACTGGATGGCAAGCACCTCAAATTATGCACCTTTCAGTAAATACTGGATGAACATATTTAAGCAGGTTTACTTTCCTTTTTTCATATTATCCACATAACAAATTAACAGAAAAACACCTAAGATGTATACCAACACCTAAGATGTTGTGGTTTAGTAATAGAATACTACAATATAGGCCTACAATAAAGTATTCTGGTCAAACAGTTCCTATCGCGGGTAATCTGCAGTAACCAGAAGTTCGCATCATATTGCGGGTGACTTTGTAGTTCTTTAGAGCCCTATTTCTACTAGCCCTGATGTCTGTACCACATCCATTACGGACACTATCA
This sequence comes from Alosa alosa, assembly GCF_017589495.1. Classification (NCBI taxonomy): domain Eukaryota; kingdom Metazoa; phylum Chordata; class Actinopteri; order Clupeiformes; family Clupeidae; genus Alosa; species Alosa alosa. The sequence continues at coordinate 27,599,692 of NC_063200.1, read as the reverse complement.
TCACGATTACCACTGCAACCTCCAAGCTATGTTGGGCAGAGGGTCGAAACAAGCATGGTATGCTTAGTGGACACCGTTGTATACACGCACCTCCATTCACAGACGCACCGTGAACATCACTGTCATAGACGATCGATCATAATCTCCAAAAGGATATTCTCCTTCAGAATTAGAATAGGTGAATAACATAGCTTACCTAAGACTTCATCACACGTGAACGTTTTTCAACATTTGGTGTAGGCCTGGCTATTTCTGCTTAATTTCTGCTTCAATTTCTGCAACACTATGGCCTGCATTGCTTCCGCGTCATTACAAATGCACGTCTTTGTGTTTCTCGCGTGTAATACGATTTTGGGTTTGAATCAAGCTCTGGATGTCTTGCACATAGTGGAGCAGAGTAGGCCTACAAATGAGATTTGTCACCGTACCTGGATCTATCGTCTATTTTAATCAGTATCGTTGTTTGTCGCAATTAATAGCCTCAAGGGCCGGATTACATTATTATTTTGTCATTCGTCGCGGGCCGGAATTGGGCAGGACGCGGGCCGGGTGTTTGAGACCCCTGCCTTAAGGTGTCCAGAACATGTGAATTGCTGTCCTACTTCACACTGGCCCCATTGTAGAGTTCGTGTGGAAGTGCATGGTGAATACTTCATTTGGAGGTAAAAGTGCTTATGGCTCAGTCAACTTTGAGTTCTCTCCTGAGGAAATGGCGTCTTCTCTGGCTGATCAGATGCCTCATGTTTATAAAAAGACCTACAGGATTAAACAGGTCATAGACTATTCAATATTACTCTCTCTTTGTCTCTCTCACACACTAAAACACACAACCGATCATATCACAATACAAAGTTCTACTACAACTTAAAGGGATTACATAATTTATGGCTAATTGTGCCTATAGGACTTAATGTCAATATTATTTTTTCTCAATCTAAAACAAATCACAGACAATGAGCATACAAAACCAAAGTTGAATTATCTGTATGGAAACATAATGAAATCAGCTTGGGTCCTTACTCAGAAACATGACAAATAAATATAGTTTGAGTGTAAGGGAGAAGCTGATGGACTGGCCAAGGGCTGCAGGTAAAAGAATTACTGTACAGACCCGACGCATCAAAAAGGCTCAGAGACTGCACCACAGCCACAGCTGGAGAAAAAGAGAGAGAGAGAGAGAAAGAGAGAGAAAGAGAGAGAAATGCAATTAACTAATAATAAACTGATAAACAAAGAAAAGAGAGTGTGGAGACGCCTTTATGAAATTAATGGCAATTAAAAGAGCGCCTGCATGTTGAAACACAACCATAATAGAGATGGTAAGTGTCTGCTCACCTTCTGCTACAGTGCCCAGTGGGTATAGTAATGTCCAGACGGTGTACCTGAGCCAGGTGAGCAATCTCCACTCCAGGCCAATGCAGGCTAGCATATAAAATGGGTAGCTGTGAAAGAGTAGACACGTTTGTCACATGATATGTCAAGCAAATACATACTGATTAAGTCCAGCAGTTTTGCCCACCTGAAGATCTTAATGGTGCTTCACAGGTAGAAGACAAAGAACACCACAACACGGTTCTGCATTTCAGCCAGGCTTCCAAAAATGACAAACAGTATGACATTCCTGCCCATCACCTGAAGACACATTCCAGTAAAAAGAGAGAAGCAAGAAAAGGCTCTTAGAGTAATGGTCTCCATTTTCACCCACAGAAGAACTGGCCCTGCACTTAACCACACTCTACGCTCCATTTGATATACATTAATGTTACATGATCTTTACACAGTCCAAGGGGAGCCACCATCTGAAGCACACCCAGATGATGAAGCTTCTGGCAATCAACAGCCACATTCATGCCAGCAGAAACAGATGGATTTTTTTTCATGGAGCATAAGATACAAGTATTTGCTAATTTCTCTGCTTATGTGGGTTCAAAGAGCTGGTCTGACAAATAAGATGAGTTGATTCAGTGAGTAGTCTACAGTCAAATTCAACCAGCAAGACAGATAAATCCCCTAAATGTAGTCTTACCATGTCATTGTTTTTATATTATTGATTGAATGGACATTATTGTTTTATTATTGCTTTTCCCCTCATTTTCATGACTTATTTTATTAGGCTATTGATTGAATTGATATTGTTGTTTATTATTACTATTCTCCTTATTATAGTTTGACCAAAATTCTAATTTGTTCCCTGTTCAATTTTAAATATTATGTTGTTTTTGTATTTGTGTGTCGCTTTGGGCAAAGGCATCTGCCAAATCCATATCCATAACCATATCCATAACCAGCGACTTTACTCTACCTGGACCATGATCTGATGTACATACCCTCGAGAATTATTAGCACCTTTGGTAAAGTTGACTAAAAACAGGCAGGCCTAGAGATGGCTAAGACACGTGACCAAGATTATGGGTACGTTTGGCAGTTTACATTGGTTTACATACAAAAACACATTTCCCACAATTATTGAAACAAAAAGAGACTAAATTAAATGCTAAAAGAGAAAGTATTACATACATTTTAAACCAAACTACCAGACCCTGTTTCATTATATGAATGTCAAGTCAGTGGCAGCTGGTGCATACAGAAGCATATGGCCCCAAAACTGAACATCGGTGAAAATGTAATGAAACATCCAATCAGCTGACTAGATGGGCAACAAGAAGGACCAATTAGTTTGCTCAGTATTGCCCAGGTGGGGTAATAACTGTTGCCCTAGACTTGTGGCAATAAAAGGTGGATATAAAAATACACCTCATTTAAGAGAGAGATGAATTTTGGTTGATGTATGGCTTTTCACTACTGGAGTTCATCTCCATAATTGGGACCATGGTAATGTTGCATGAAATACAGGAAATGAGCAGTATATGAAACATAATATTTTACTGTACTGGAAAAATAGACCCACTGTTTAACAAGCTAATGCAAACTAGCCAGCTGTGTTAGTGTATGGGAGATTAGTCAAATGGGATTTTTTACATTTTACTTTCCTATGAGCTTTGTTGACTTACGTATTCTACCAAACTCAAGTACCTCTACATGATCACACACACCAGTGTGAGCCAAAATAACTGATCAACTCTAAACGGCATATAACCAGCAGTCAAGATTTTCCCATGCAAACGATATGGATGGCAATTTAGCACCCGGTTGCCTATTCTAGTCATTTCCTGTGTATAAACCTCATAATGATATGTAAATTAAAAACAAATAACAAACAAACAAACAAACAAAAAAGTAGATTTACCACTCCCATGCACAATAACCCAGTGAATCTGAATCAGATGTGTGTTTTAAAGTAGAATAAAGAAAATAAATGCATTCTTCTGCTACTTTATAGTACACATGTAGCCTCCACTTCCCCTTTTCAACACAAATGATGACTATCTGGTATTTTCAATGTATTTGAAATGTCCTTGTTCCAGTGTCTCTATACAATGTAGTACAGTGTAACAACCTATGTAAAAATATGTAATATGTACTTATATTACTTATGTTGTCCATGCTGTACATAATGTATTTTACCTACAGATCATTAGTACATGTGTAATAAGAAGTGCTTGTTACAATACTTTGCCAAAGTGGCCTCTCTCTTTGGGGAGAGAGAGGCTATGGGGTGAAGTTTGGGACCTTTGACACTTGTTTCAATTGTCCCGCTACAGTTATGCGTGCACCGCTGTTAATACCAAGGATCTTTGGTTATTACGGTCACATTGTATGCACAATACACTGACCAGGCGACAAGTAACTCCCGCCTGACCAGCTTCAATATAGGACCAATGTGGCAGCCTTTTTTACAAATCTAAAGATTGTCCTTGACCACCACAGCTTCCAGACCAAGGACATCTGGAACATGGATGAGACCGGTAAATTCATTTAAAAAATAAATAAATAAATAAGATACATATAAACATACACAAATTAAACTATACAGATTGAGAAGTTCATGTAAAAGTTCATTAAAGTCCATTAAAAAAAATGATTTAATTTTTGCAGGAGTTACAACCGTCCAGGTGCCGGACAGGATTGTGGCCACCAAGGTGCAGCGGCAGGTCGGGGCAGTGACCTCTGCAGAAAGAGGGACACTGGTCAGCGTTGCCCTTGAAGGGAATGCACAGGGTGGAATTAGCCCATTTCACAAGATGGGGCCACTGTTTTTTCTTTTTTCTTTTCTTTTGCTGTCCCAGACAGCAAAAGAAAAGTCCACAGGAAAGATAGAAACAGGAAGACTTTTTATCCTGCCAATTAAGTTATCATTAACATCAATGAGGCCGGACACCTGGACACTGTGAAATAGGTCTATTATCCCTGCCTTTTCCATTTTCCCCAGGAAGAGGTTCCATGAGATTTCCTCAGGAGGGGTCCAGTCGGCTGCACTGGATCTGCAAGTGGCAGTGGGTGGATGCAGGAGGAGGACATCTTGTTGACTTCTTGTTGTACTTGGCCCACTTAGCCGGCAACACCCGGGTCAACAAGGAGTCCAAGCTGCTGCTCCTCCTTCGACAATCACCCTTTGCATCTTTTTCTTGGAGCCATCGACCACTGCAGGAAAAATGGAATTGTGTTATTGTCTTACCCTCCCCACTGCACCCACCGTCTGCAGCCGATGGACCACTGCATCTTTGGGCCATTGAAGACCTACATCAACTCGGCTGCAGACCAGTGGATGAGAAGCCACCCAGAGACAAACCTCTCCACGTGTCATCCATTGTTGCAGCGGCCTTACCAGTGGCGGCGCAGGTGTCGAATGTCACCTCAGGGGAACACGTTTCTGGAACAGGGTCCTGGCCCTTTAACCCCCGAAAAATTCAACGAGGATGACTTTGCGCCTTTATATGTAACAGACCGTCCTCCTCCCCAGGCTCTTTCCCCACCAGGTCCAAGTGGCTGAAAACGGCATTACTACTCCAGGTAGGCAACATCAAGTTCATGAACGAACAAACAAACAAATAAATAGATTGAATAAAATCCACATAACAAAATACATTCACACAAGAGTTCATCAGAAAGTTCATAAAAAAGTTAATACCTCCTTTGGCATGTATTGAAGTCTCTGACGAAGCTGCCGAAGAATTCAGCCCGGAGATTGTCCGTCCTTTCCCCTAGAAAGAATAGGACGAGAAAAGGGAGAAAGAGGCAAGTAGAGTTCAGTTGTTGCCTTTCTTGCATTTTGTATTTTAATAATTATGACTTAATTTCCAATTAAATTTAGCAGGACAACTGCAAATCTTACTGACTATCCGGTGAGGGCAGCTTTGGAGAAGGCAAAACAGCAGTGTCGACCTAAGCTATCCTCCAAGGCAAAGGCACCGAAAAAAAGACTCTTCTCGCCCCCCCCACCACCACCTGGCCCTCTGCTGTAGTTGCCCCTCCTAGAGCCGCCTCTGCCACCACCACAAACCAAATATCAGAATAAACAGCAGACCTTACCGAACACAAAGGTGTAATGCATTCTCGTGTCTCGTGTTCCAGAGTAGCCTAATCCGGTTTTGAAATAAATTGTAGCAAATTTCAACATGGTCTCCAACTTTTGGCTTTAAACATTTCTTAAAGTTTCTTAAAGTAACATATCTGTAAATATTAAAATCAGAGAATATAAAGCTCATGGTTAAGAGTTTGTCAATGTAGCCTTAATGATTTATTTTCACAAAATGCTAAGCATGCATATACTGTACTTAAAGTGCGTATGCCAGGTTAAAAAACATTTTTGACAAATGAAGGAACATGAAGCAAGATAGTAGTGAGTAGTGATTTTTCTTGAAAAATCAACTTTAAATACAATATTTACAGTTATTTTTATAACTGAATTTATGAACATTCCAGACACAGTGATGACCACATAAGAGGGAGTCCAGCAAAGTTGAGCATAGGGGAGAATGGGTTTTGACTGCATTTTCTTTTACACTGATAAGGCCAAAAATGTTCTCTATGACATACCAGTGGTTCATAAGCATGAGCCTGACTGTCAGGGACAAACGACGAATAGGCTACAAAATTTTGGTAAATCATGGCCATCAAATCATCAGTGAGAAATTGATTAGGGGTGTGAGTAGGATCGGATCACTATTAGTATGTATCATGGCTTCAAAATGGCAGTTGTGTGCTGTTGCTGCTCTTATTTTTTCATTATTATATGTGCCCTCTTATTTACTTATTTACTTACTTTTTTGTTTACTTGAATGTTATGTTTGTCTGTGGACTTAAAATTGGTAAAATATGTCTTGTCTTCACCGTGGGATAGTGAGAAACGTAATTTCGATCTCTTTGTATGTCTGGAACATGTGAAGAAATTGACAATAAAGCTGACTTTTTGTGTCATTTGCCATCACATAGGCTTTCATATACAACAAGTTAAGTAGAATCAGTAAGCAAATTAATAGTCTGTCTATAGCTAACATTAGTTGATAAGCAAATGTATATAAAGAGCAAATGTGTGGTAGCACATATACACTGATGGTATATAGTCAGGTCTCTAAAGAAAAGCGTATATGCCCATGGTTGGAACATAGACTAATGAGTTGCTTACTGATTCTACTTAGTTTAGGCTATATAATATTGTGATGGCAAGTGACACAACTGGCATCAAGATCAATAATGGTTGCCAGTAAAGATAAAAAGGTATCAGGATATTTTATGTCAGGCAGGTAGTAGACTCTAGCATGACATACTGGAATGAAGTCATGTTTTTGGCCTCATCAGTGTAAAAAAACCTACTGTATGATCCCTTATCCCATGTGTTTTAATTGACCAATTTTGCTGGACTCCCTTTAATGAGGTCATCATTGTGTCTGGAATGTTTCCTGGAATGTTCATAAATTCAGTTATTAAAATAACTGTAAATATTGTTCTAATGTTTTTTAACCTGACATACGCACTTTAAGTTTCTTAAAACTGAGCTGTGCTTAAATGGGTCAATGCATGATTTCAACAGGCCAAATAGAAAATACATGTTAAATGTTAAATATAGCCTAGATATGTGTAAATATCAAAATGAGATGATGTAGGCTACACAGCAAGGGCGTTGAGCTGGGGGTAAAAGTGGGACTGATTACCAGGGCCCCAATGGGGGAGAGGGCCCTTGAAAACTCTGGAATATGCATGAGGGGAGGACATGGGGGCCTATCAGGACTGCCTATGCATAGGGCCTAGGATTTTGTGCTACACCCCTGCTGCACAGAATAGTTAGATCAAGTTGGATAGCTCCAGAAGAACTCACGCCAAAGGATTGTCTTAAAGGAGCCACACCACTTTTATGACACTATGGCATATGAATGCTGTTCTGTTGACCTTTAGTTTTGTTGCTACTGTGTATGGAGGACAGGCCAATTTTGAGTTCTGTCCAACACTGGTGGTAAGTTTAGAGAAAAAAATCAGCACATTTTAATCATATCACAATAACGCTGATAACCGTGATCATTTAGGTTATAATCATGATATTACATTTTCATACCGTATCTCTAGGATGGTGAAAAAGTTGAGTGGCTGGTAGATTTTGGAATCCACCAGCCACAGTGGCAGGTGTACAAAATATTTAATTTCCATCCCTGGTACACTGACATATAATACAGATGAGCAGGGTTTCTGACAGTTAGAGGATAGGTGAATCTAGGAAGGAACAGCACAAGGTACCTGATATTCTATTTTAATTTGCATTTTACTCTCTAATTATGTTGTCAGCCACTTTGCCATGCTTATGATCTGATGTCTGACGATAACACGACACGTGCGGCAATCTGTGCAGTCCTTGAGAAGAGGCCCAGAGGTGAAACTGCCTGCGTCTAATTGGAGAAAAGGCAAGGTCTCTTCACCCTTGCTGAGAGTGGATACTAAACCTTACTTCCTTACTGTAAAAGTAAAGGGGGGAGGGGGGGCACTGCAAAGCAGGATGCGTGGTCACTGCAGAGGTCATGAATAAATCAGATGTGGATCTCTGCCTCCACCGCTTCTTCCAGACAATTATTGTGGTATACATAATACCGCAGATACTGGTCCCTGTCAGGCGTCTGTCCACACTTTTCAAGGTCACGCTAATAAAAGAGACATTTCTTTCATTATGAGGACTTACACTCCCACTACAACTGGGCTGGACTTGACCATGGGATTGTCTTTTTTACATATCTGGACTGCAGTCAGCAATGCAATGCTTTACAATGGGAGAACAAATAACTTTACAGGTGCAATAACGTCATTTGTGGACAGTGAATAACAAAGTAATTAAATTACCTCACTTGTGGTTAGTGTCTGACTCAAGACGATATAAGAATTCATTCATACTCAATTTTAACTATGATAATGATTATAACTTATTAGGCCATAATCTTTAGTTTCTGTTGAACCTGTTTCTGACCTTGCCTTCAGAACATGTTAGGATATTCCCAGCAAACAGGTTTGAAGGACAAGAGTGAATATCTCTGATCATTTCACCAAAGAATGTCAGCAATTCATGAATGTCAATATAGGTCTACAGCTCTTACTTAATAGTGACTTCAGGAATCTATGGAAGAAATAAAAGTCATTCATACAGGGCTATAGGCTATGCATGCATTTATGATTATGGAGAAACTGGTAGCCAGTTAACCTCCGTTTTACAGTACAGTTTCTAACTTACTTATTGAGTAAACTGTAAAAACATCAGCAAATAGGACCCAGTATTTAAGATGTACCATGAAGGAATTGTTCCTGCAAACATTGTTACCAGGTAGGGAAATAAAAAAAACAGTTTAAATGGATGTACTGGTGAACAATTAGAAGAACAATTAATTGGAAAGTTATATGCTCATTTTTAGGTTAAGCGTGATTAAAATTGGGTTACATTAACCCTGTATAACTACAGTTGCAAATGGAATGAATGGGTAATACTTTCATGAATGTATGCAGTTCTATTATGGGCAATTACCAGTCTAAACCGCTCACTGGATAGTTCTTACTTGAGTTGATCGGTAATAGTGTTTTTTTTCTAGGTATTTGCAAAGATTTGCAGTTTAGTTTCTGTCTACATATACCTGTAATAATTACCCAACAATTGTAGTTGAGGTGTTTCTTAGTATTTACGTGTAGTCTCTGAAGTTACCTTCATGTTACCTGTGGCAATTACCCAGTAATATACAATACAATTTACCATGTATTTACAAGGTAAATACATAGTACTTGGGAACTTTAAAAGGAAGGGTTACAGAGAAGCTTTGGCTTTCACATTCTATCACATAACCAATTCTCATCCATGTATGATAACCCACACCTGCTTATATCCAGTGTAGCACAGGAAATAAATAAAGGGCTATTTTTTCCTCATTTATTTTATGAAAAAATAAACAAAACAAAAACATTAAAAAAAAAAAAAAAAAAAAAAAAATCAAACATGGGAGTACAGGATCGCGCAAGTGAGTGATTACACCATATCTTAGCTTCCATCTCTAAACAACCCCACCAGCCCAATTCCCATTCCCTCCCCTCCCACACTCCTGCCAGGTCTGCTGAGGGGTACAGATGCCTGGCTCTACAGCTAACGTTACACCCCCAAAACTTCTCAACTGCTTCCTGTATGGCCCTTTCCTGGAGAGGAACAAAACAGCTTAGAGAGAGAGAGAGAGAGAGAGAGAGAGAGAGAGAGAGAGACTCACAATACATCAGCATGCACGTCAAAAGAAACATTTCAAAGTAAAAAATAAAACCTTTTTTTGTTTTAAAAATATAAAAGGATGTTATTTGAATAGCTTTTCTTTTCGGGCCAAATTTTTTAACTGAACCGTCTTTGTATGCATGTGTGTGTATGACTTTTTACATATTTCTGTATATATATATATAACTTCTTAAAAGGCTGCTTTCAGTAACATCATTCTCACGAGGACCTGATTTTGAAGAGTAGAGCATTGGTCTAAGATGTATATTATTTGGGGATTCCTTTTTTTTCTTTTTGCAATAAGTGCAATAACGTACAAGATAAATCTGAGATAGTACATCATTTCAATTTATATATCTTACATATATATTTCAAAATAACAAGTCTGATAAAATAATTTTAGTGTTCTATGACCATCTTGCCCAGAAAATGTCAATTGTATTGAACAGAACAAGAAAATAATCTGATATCTGTGTATTCAAATGAGTGTTGGCCCAATCCAAATATGCATGAAAATCCTCCTTTGGAAAAACCTCTGAAAGCCGAAGGGAAGCTGGTTCGGGCAGAACGATTGTGGCACAGAGTATGGGGCACGGGTATTTCATTGAGCCAGCGTGACTTTAAAACTGAGTCAACTGGAGAACATTTCTCTCACCCACAAAAACAAAGGCATTACAACTGACATTGAGAAACTCATCAATTGATGGCATTTTTGAGAGGAAGACTCTGATTCAGCAAATTGTTTCTTTGATTCTACAAGAAGGGAGAAGAAAAAAAAAGTAGAAACAATAACTAGTGGGGTGGGGGTCAAAAAGAGTTTGGTTGTCTACAAGTACAAAAAGAGAACGTGGGATTATTCAGAGAAAGTTGATCATGTTCTTTGCCACTTGTACACCTGTGCAATGACATCAAGGGTACCAAGACAGCTGCTCGGGATGAATACATTCATCTGCAGATGACAGACCATTGATACTGATGCCTGTGCACACACACACACATACTGACACACACCAAACACCACATCTAGTGGTTCATACATCTCAAAAGACAAAAAGAAAAAAGAAAAATCTCTTTCTACAAGTTGGGAAATAAGAGGAAACAATATACAATAGAGAAATATTTGAAGCACTTGATGTCTACAAATACAGCTTCTAACATAACTATCAGACACACATTCATACCCTTTCCTTGAGCCGCTCAACTGTGATTTGACAACGTGGTCGGTCGTTTTTGAACTAGCTTTTGTCTCTAGTCTAGTCTAATGCAACGACCAAAATAAATTAGCATTGTCTTGAGATCTGCCACCCTGTCTGACCACCCACTGGCTGCCATGTCCCCTCCCCCTCCAGAAACCCCCATACACAGCCACGAAAATAAACCAGGAAACATTATTCCATTCTCACCAAACACACACAAGAGAGGAGCTCAATAGCACCTCCTAAAATTTCCAATCACTGCACACCCCCAAGTGGTAGTATATGGTATTACATTGGCGATACAGCTCAAGTCTAAATCGTGATTTATACTGCACCGGAGATAAACTGCAACCAAACAAGCCTGGTGTGTAAGTTGAGGAGAGAGAGGTTTTATCTTGCTCACTTATAGCCTACGCCTTTCAACTAATTGAGAGCTGGCATACAACTAATCAAAGTGAATCCACATACATATCCAATGACAGGCTAGAACGGTAGGAGTAGCGGCTATGACTTAAGCAAGTGAGCCTGTGTGGCAGGGGCTGGAGGGCTTTGGAGAACAGCACAGAGTATAAGATGGCATTGCAAAATTGACAGCAAGGAGTACATTTTCTTTCCACAATAATAATAATAATAATAATAATACAAAAAAGATTAGGAAACAATTGTTTTTTTTTCTTTTCATCCAAGAATACTTAAAAATGCTCTTGTATGTTCTTTGTGTGGGTGTAAAGAATTATGTTTGGTTGATGGTGTGTGTGTGTGTGGGGGACAACCCTTTGGAAAGTCCGTGAAAATAGTCATCTTACATGTTGCCTGTTTTTGCTGATTTGTTTTTTTCCTCGAAAAAAAAAAAAAAAAAAAAAAAATTCAGCTGAAAAAAAAAAGCTTGCAAATGTCCCTGTACGCCATCCATCCTTTTGTGTTTGTTTTCTTTTGTTTATTGTTGTTTTTTTCTTTTCTCTCATAAGAAATGAGTCTCAAGAGATAGGAGGGGAGGCGAGGAGAAGGAGGAGGAGGAGGAGGAGGGGAGAAAAGGGCAGGGGGTGAAACAACCATGAATACAATGTTTTAAAAAACAAAAAACCCAAGGATGGGGACAGGGAGTCAAAAGTAAAATAAATGTAAAAAGGAGCAGTTCCCATGGAGGGGTCTGGGGCTGAGTGAGGGGAGGCCGTGTATATGTGTGAGTGTCGTGCGTGTGTTTGTGTGTTCAGTCAGAGTCGCTGCTGTCCGAGCTGGAGCCGCTGGAACTGCTGCTCCCCGAGTCCGAAGAGCTGCTGCTGCCGCTCGCACGAGACGGGCCGGACCCAGGCCCTGAGCCTTTCTCTGCACCGGCAGAGAGGACGGGGGGGAGGAGGCGGAGGCAGAAAGGAAGGAAGGAAGGAAACAAAGTGGATAACACTCACACACAAACATGTTTAAACAAAATAACCCTTAAGGACAGAAGACACTCCCTAAGGACTGGCATCACTACCTTATCACCAGAAAAGAAAACTGGCCCATCAAACTCTCCTTTATAAGTAAATGAAGGCCCTGCAGGCACAGTAGTGGGCTGTAGTGACAGCAAGAGGCTCGTTAAACCGGTTCTACATCCAGCAAAATTAGTAGGGCTGTGTGTCAGAAAAGGATAGTGCTTCCTGTACAAGTTTGTGTTCTGACATTTCATTTAAACTTTGTTAGACACGCAAAAAAACAACCCAGAAAAATATGTTGCACCTTGAGTATCTGCAGACTTAATTATCATGAAATCCAAGATAGCGTGCCGCACTGAACGTCTGCCTACATTTATAAGTGATGCATGTAATCCTATGAAAAGGGATCGTCTATCATCTTTTCTGCTTTGATTATGTGACCGTGTGTGTGTGTGTACATTGGGCAGACTTACGTAGCGGTTTCCTCTGCTTCTTCTGCAGGCAGGACTTGACGTACTTCTCCAGCTCACGCAGCGTGGACGGCTTGAGCGTCTCGAAGTCGATCTCGATCTCGTCGGGGTTGGAGTCGCGCAGCGAGGGCTCGCGCGTCTGGATGATGTGCACCACGCGGCCCAGCTTCTCGCCCGGCAGTCGGTTGATGTCCAGGCTCAGCTGCCGCTTCTCGTCGTACGTCATGGGGAGGCACTCCTCCTCCTCGTCCGTCTCGCCCGTGCGGCTGCCCTTCTTTGGTTGCCTAGGAGACAAGCAAGAAAAGACGAGGAGAGAACATTAAGGGAGTTCTTGAAAAATGTAGCTGATTCTGAGAATGACACAAAAGAAGCAGAGAGCTTCCAAGTCTATTTCAGAGACACACGACAGGGAGAGGTAGAACCAAAAACAGGAAACACCAGCATGAGGGACATTGGCTGTGTCTCAAACCACATACTTCCGTCAGTAGTGTTCATAGTGTCCATTTCCAATGGTTAGTATTGTCCCAATATCTGCACTATATACTTAAATTAAGCATTTGAAGTAGGCAAGGAGGTGATTTGAGACACAGCCATTGTGAATGTCCATTTCTCAGCATTACTTTGGCTACATGACATGCATGCCAATGAATAACAACAAGTATTCTAAGTCGACACTAAATCTCTAAATAGATTGGTGAGCTGTAATGGTCCAGCTATTGCCTCATCCATTGTGGTACTCTTCTCCTACCTGTGTTAATTGTATGGGCTGTCCTTTCTAAGCCCTAAACGATGTATGGGACCACACCCATGTGAGTAGCCAGTCCTACCTGGAGGCAGGGACGGTGCTGTTGGCCTTCTTGGAGGGGGCCTTCTTCTGCTGGGCCGGTTTGGCGGGCTGGCCCGCCCGCTTGGCCTTCTTGTCGTCCTCGGGCTTGGCTTTGCTGTGCTTGTTGTCGCGCTCCTTCTTCTTCTTGTCCTTCTCTTTCTTCTCCTTCTTCTTCTTTGGTTTGCTGACGGGCGCCTGAGAGAGAGCGGCCAGCTGCTCGTGGACGGCCTTCAGCTGGGGACAGAGAGGGAGGGAGCTTGTGAGAGAGGCACCTTTTTCGAGCGGTACGCACACAGTCAACTCATGGTTGTCGGATGCGGGCAGCAGATCAGAGTAGGCTTTTAAAGCTCAGCAGGTGTCAGTGAACCCCAGAGGGCGGTGCTGTGCCAGCTTCTCTGAGTGAAGACTTCAGTCCAAAAGTTTTGTGGCATTGGGCCTTCAGATTACATCATCTAAAAATCAATATTCTTTTAAAAAAAAAAATAAATAAAAAAAACATTCAAACTGCAGGGCTGCAAAGTAAGGCTCCTTGGCCAATGCCACATAGGCACTTCATCGACTGCCAAGAAAAGTTTTATCATGGCTAATAATTACAAAATCAAAATTGTCAAAATTCTAATTGTCCTGTAAACATATTACGATAGATACATATCTACATGTCCATTACTTATGTACTATATGTGTATTACTTTATGGGCTTCATTCTGAAATCACACTTGAGGTCACATGATCAAAACAGTATACTAACTCCATACTTGTAAGGTTCAGTCAAGCGTAGTGAACAATGATGACTCACAATAAGAGGCCCTTGCTAAGAGGAAGATCATGTTCTTCTATTACTCACTCCAATCAAGCCCAGCCCATGACATTACCCTCCCTGCTAAACTATTAACTTGCAACGACATGTATCTGGTGATAAAACACACTGCTCAGTGTTCTCTCTGGCCATTGTATGTTGATAATGACACATGATCCAAGTTCACTATGAGACACCAGCCAAGTCCACATGAACCAGGCTCAATATGCACAACACATGTTCATTCATACACATACATGCTCACATACTTCACTTCATATATACACACACACACACTTTCACAGTTTATTCAAAACATGATGGCAATCTTTACAAATTAGCACAGTGCTCCCCAAACAAACCCCATCCCAGCTAAGCATTTAGCCCTCTACTGCGCTTTGCTAGAACTCAAAAAGCCACTGAGGGCTTGCTGCTCACTGGTGCAGTGTGCTATCGGCAGCCATCTACATGATGATCATTGGCTGGAGGGGGGCTAACAGGGGGAGAAACTAATGTGTGTGTGTGTGTGTGTGCATAGGTGGGGTGAGAGGCAGATCACCTGATGTAACCCGTTTTTACTCCCCCGCCTGCAAGCAATGGGCTTCTTTTCAGACAACCGCTGCTGAGAAAGCCAAACGAGAGTAAGGGGAGGGGGATGCATGGACACAACTCAGAACAAGAAACGTTTCTTACGCTAAACACAAAAAAGAGAGAAAACGAAAGGGAGGGGCAAATAAGCCATGCGTGACTGGGGGAGGGTTGGTGGGGATGGGGGTAGTGGTTCTAAACTGAAGCCATGTTTTTAAGATATAGCTGGGAGAGAATGCATGGTTTGGAGATTTTTGGTACCACAAAAGTTTTTTTTTTTGGGTTCCAAGCAGCAGCAGAGGGCTAAATGTTTAGTTCTTTGACAGGGAGACGGCAAAGCAATAACCAATCAAAGCTGAAAGCAGAGCAGGTAAAAAGGAGGGGCAACTTATTGGCCAACCACTTTGGCCAATCCCTCCAGCCGCAGAAAGCAGGAAAAAGGTAAAGTGCAGAGGAGGAGGAGGAGGAGGAGGAGGAGGAGGCGGTGTCAAAGCTTAGGCCTGGCCCATGTGCATTTTCGGAGGGGTGTGGGGTTCAGGTTGGAATAGGGTTGCAATCCAACCCTCTGAAAGTGGAAACGCCCGAATATTAGGAGGAAGAAGAGGAGAAGAAGGTAGAAGGAAAGGAACAGCTGTTGTGTTTTTTTTTTTTTTCATTTCTTTGGGGTACTTTTTTTTTTGTCGGTCCTCGGTCTTGTGAAACCCACCTGTTCCGCACCCACCTGTTCCTGCAGCTCTGCCAGGCGAGTGGCGCGCTCCTCCTCGGAGTCGGAGCTGTCGTCGTCAGACGAATCGCCGCTGCTGCCACTGCTGCCCGTGCTCTTGCTGACCACCGGACCGCCCGCCGCGCCACCACCGCCACCCGGACTTAGCGCCGCTGTCTCGTCCGGCATCTTGGCAAAGCGCATCTCAAACACGTCCTAAAGACAGACACACACACACACACAGCACAAAAGAATAACAATCCTATCAGTCTGCTAAACCATAAGAAACACTTCAAGATGTGCATAAAACATCCAAAAATAGACACAAACAATGAAACATTCATACATTCTATGACATTTTAATACTTACAGAAAGCTGAATATCAACACATCAAACTTGGCTAAAGGACAAGACATTAGAAATATACATAGAAAGCAGCAAAAGCATTCAATAAAACGACTAAACTTTGAAGTGCCACAACGAAAGCAAATTATTTTGTTGACCCACGTACCTGCAGTTTCCTGGCCATGTCGACCACCTCATGATCTGGTGGGTTATACTTGTAACAATTTGAGAACATTAATCGGACGTCTGCAGCAAAAGCCTGTGCGTCCGTATACTCCCGACCGTCCATCTTTTTCTGGAACAATAAGGAAGAGGGCAAAAAAAAAAAAAACCTCCATAAAAGACTTGACTTATTGACATTAACATGACCTATAAAAGAAAATCAACTTCCTTCTATATTTAATGCTGAAGTTCATCAAGAATTCTGTTTCATGTTCACAGTGGTAATACACTTGATCAGTCAATTAAATATTTAAAAATCAGCGCTCCTACCTTGACGGTGCTCAGGTCCATGGGGTGCTTGATGATGTCATGGTAGTCATGCAGGGCCAGCGCCTCGGCGTCCACAGGCTTGTAAAAGGGCCAGGCGTAGGCGGCGTGCTTCTTGGACAGCATCTCCTTGAGGATGTTGTCGCAGTGCTTGAGGTGCTCGGTCAGACGCGACCGCTTGCCTCCGCCGCCATGCTGGCCGCCCAGTTCGCCGTCCTCCGCCTCCTTCTTGGCCAGCTTGACGGGCCGAGGGACGCTCTCGCGCCGCGGGCCTGGCTTGCCACCGCCGGTGGGCTTGACGTCAGAGAGCGGCGTGGGCGACTCGCCGCGGCTAGCCGTGATGGCAGAGGTGTTGGGCGTGGTGGTGTCCGCTTTCCTCTTGATCCCTTTCTTCTGAGGGAACTCAAGAGGGATTCAGATGGACATTTTAAAGTTAGTCCCACGGATCGAGAAACTTTTGAAGAAACGTTGCTGGGCAACTGCTTAACCAGTTCCATGTGTTCTAATTGGAAGACCATGATATGCATACTGATGACTGAAGTTCTCCAGAAAAAAAAGAAAACGTTGCCCAAAACATCAAATGGAATGTGCCAGAACAAATGGAATGTGCCAGAACAACCATACTCGGGAACATTAATCAGGAAGTCGCCTTTGACATCAGCAAGTTTCACTAGGTGCCACTCACAAAACACATCACTATCCATTTTAACACCTACATATCTACACATTTCAGAACTTTCATGGTTTTATGACCTCATCACTCAAACAGCTAGTGCTGCGGTCAGAAAAGAACATTAGGCAGAAAACAAGGAGTCTTACTTTGACGATGGGCTGAGAGGGTGGTCCCACCGGCATCATGGGCGTGGCCTGTGCATTCTGCGTGGAGGGGATGTTGGCGGTGATGGAGCCCACGGGCACAGAGGAGATGACCGGAGTCTGGGGACCCGGAGACGTGGTGCCTGGGAAGGACGTCGGCGGAGAGGGCGACGACACGGCTGCCTCCTGCTGACCACCTGCGGAAAATGTTTAAAAGCATACCCATGAACACAAAGAGAGAAGATGATTACTCTGGCCGAACTGCTGTCATTTGCAGCATCTGCAGTAATTAGTATGGAATAAATCTCAGTTACAGCAGCAATGAACCATGGCTTACCTATTCCGAGTGGTCCAGTCGGCTTGCGGCCCTTCGGGGCCTTGGGGGCAGGTGGAAGGAGCTCCACCTCCTCTTGGGGCATCTGGGCGACCTTCTGCAGGAAAATCTTCTCCAGAGCCTGAGCCATGAGGACGATATCGTCTGTGGGCTGATTGGAGGAGAGATAGGGAGACATCAGATTTTAGATGTAGTGCTCAGAAGGCAGGTTTTGAATAGATTTGTGATGACAATTTTAAGCTGTGTCAGCAAAACTCAAAGTTTTCTTCAACAATTCAGCAGCATCGACATCTGGGCAAGTACTTGTCTGAAGAATAACTCAATTGACCTTTGTCTATCCGTCAATTAATTTTTCGATTTGGTACAACACTCTTTTCAAAAGGGTCACAGTTTTGCAATTCAATTAAGTCATCAAACTAAATTTAAAAAAAAGTGAAACAGCTTATTTGAGAATACAAAATAATTATCAAATGGGACAATGTTATTTCAGAATTCAATGGCCAAAAATAACAGAAATTCATTTTGGTGAATCACCCCTCAGAAACCTAGCAACCACTCAGAAAGCCTTTCATCTGTTGCCATGGCAAGTTCTATAGAAAGGATGACTTGTGAGTCACTTTTTTTTCCTGTCAGTAATGATCCCTTTCTCACATTTTGATAAAGAGCCATTTCTGCTAAATGAAGGGTCAAGGAAAGTGTGAGCGCCTGCCAAACGAAATGAAATGAAGGAAAAAGGAACGCAGGGCTTAAATAGGACCCACCCATCAAGTCATTAAATGAATGTCAAACCCAAAGTCTGCATCACACACAAGCTCTGTGCAATGCTCTTCCAACTGTACGATGCGCTCACCTTGTTGTAAATGTAGCAGTTGGTGAACATGGTGTTGAAATCCTGCATGCACTCGCTTGCACTCCAATAGTAGGCGTTCTCCAGCCTCTTCTTAATCGTGCCCATGTCCATGGGGTTCTTGATTATCTTATGATAATCCTGGAAGACAATTACGCAGGTCAGTGATTAGAGACGTGGGACTTCATCATTAAAACGAAACCCTCAAGCCACATTCACTTTCGACTGCCTCTGAAAATAGGCATCAAATGAAAGTGCTTTTTTTTTTTCAATTGAAGATACTTTGACATGATTGCATAAGCCCTGCACTGAGATATGACAGAGAGAGTTGTGGAAAACAGCAGTTACAAATCACACAAACAAGTAGTTGCTTCATCACAGGAAAAGCATTTCCTGCCACTAGTGTACTCAGAATATGCAATCATTGTGCAGTATCATTTGGACCTGATATGTGACCTCATTAGAAAATTGCTATTTTATTTGTTCCTCATTTGTGATGCGATCTGGGAAAACCCTTCACATGGTGAAATTTTACTAACTTGATTGATTCTGACACCATCCTAGCAACATCCAGATTTTGGAAGGATGGCATCCAGGATTTTGCAAGGGGACAGTGTCCAGATTGTTGCTAGAATGGTATCAGAAGTCGTAAGTCGGTGATATTTCACCAGAGAGGATTGAAACAGAGCAAAATCAAGGATATTTAGGTACATCATGCAAAGGGTTTTCCTAGATCGCATCACATTTGGTTATGTGTATTCTGATGTGAATTGTTGCCCTGCTCATGCATAAATAAAATGACTACATGTTTTCTACAAAGGCATCAACAAGTGTAAGTTGCTTTCACCTATTTTACAGGTGCAACTAAATGACCAAATGACCAAAAGAGCTTCCTATCCACCTTCTAACAACACCAATGATTGGTCTGTGTACTCAACATCAACTCCAACAAAACCTATTAGAATAGTGGAACCCACATGGATGTACAAGATAAACATGAAATCTGAGTTTTCAGGTCTCACCGGCAGGCCTAGTTTTATCGCATCCACTGGTGTGTAGAAGGGCCATGCGAACTGGTGCTTCCACAGCGTCTTGACCACTACATTCTGCATGTACTGCAGCTGGTTGGTCTTCCGGCCCGGCTTACTGGGGTTGGTCACCTCAGGGGGCGGGGGGTTTATGGGGGTAGGCGGGGCTGGGGTTGCCGAGGTGACGGCGGACATGCTGGTGATCGGGGAACGGGAAGGGGTGGGGGGAAGGGGAACGTTGTCGTAGCGAGGAGGACTGCGACCTCTGCGCGAGGCAGATGCGGAGGTGGTGGTGGGGTTTTAGGGGGCGCTTGTTCTGGTTGTCTGTCTGCTCTGCCGTGATCTGATGGGGACTACATCCTACGGCAGGGGCTGTCTCTGCAACCGCTGAAAGACAATGGGCAGGTGAGAACCAAAACATCATCAATAATGAGAACATTATTTTGTGTGCCAAGTAAAAAAAAAAAAGTTTGGTACATATTACAGGCACTAACATCAATCAATCCACAAAGCCGAAAATACACAGGGGTTCTAAAACATTTAAAATAAGACATTTAAGTATTATATTTTTCCTAATTTTTAATTATCATATTTTTAGGCTACCAATTAAAGAAAGTGAAGAAAAAGATCGTCATAACCAATAGGGACAACACCAAATCAACGCCACTGAAATATTAGCCTGCATGCATATGCAAATCAAACACACTTAGCTAAACACTAAAAACAATTATGAAAGTGTACATGTATAGCAAATGGGCAGAGAGCTTCAAAGCCTTCCAGTGTTATTCAACAGCAGGGCAAGCAAGCCACCTCGAGCTGGACAGCTGGCTGATGGGTCTCTGGGGAACCAGTCTGATTGGTGCTGGGGCTCAGACTGCCTCCTGCAGCATCAGGCTTTCAGCTGGGACAATAGTACTGGGGGTCACCTATTAGATCAGGGTTCAAATGTGAACCAACTGAATAGCTTCCTAAGCCTGGCCCAGTGATAAGCCCGAGCGTGCCAAGTTCAGGCCCTTGGCGGTTTTATTGAATTGAGGGGGGGGCAATGTTGGCAATGGGGGGGCCCTTATTTATTCATTCATGTTTCATCACTAAAGCTGACATTTAGAAATAAGCACACCCACACAGTGAGGACAGGGTAGACTCCCTGTACAAATAACAACTGACAATATCAACTGACAACTTCATTTACACCAATTCACTGAAAGGTTTTTTTTTTTTTATCACAAACCACTACAGAACCATCAATGGCCGAACGGCCTCTGCACATAGCCACAGCTGGTTATGATGAAGCAGCTCTTCAGGACAAGCCATCTATTTACTTTTTGAGGCTATTCTTGTCTATTTATTAACCACACAGAGATGCTCTGATGAAAACTGCCAGAGGATATATTCCTCAAGGGGATTTTTCAATGTCATTCACAAGACCAGGTGGTATACATTTCATCCATATGGCAAACCCTTGGCTTAAACTCTTCTGTTGGTGTATTGTAGGCATACAATCTATTGCAGAGTTCTCTCATTTAAATGTTTACAGAATAAGGGAGGTTGATAAAAAAAAAAAAGAAAACTATGAGCCTGCCCCACAGGCCACCTTCCACAACCTGCCATCCAATAACAAGTTGCTTTTGACGGCTTAAAAAAAAATAATAATAAAAAAAAAAAAATCAGAGCCAAGCAATCGCTACCGTTTGCTGCGGATCTGAAACCGACCACAATATCTGATTTGTTTTTGCTATATGTTACAGTCATATGCATGTCTGACATTGCATGGTAGTATCACACTGATTCACTTCTAAAGGAAATATACTAAAATACAGTAACGAACGTATAAGGTATGTTCAACGTATACAATAATGTTACCGACAAACCACAATATTTCAATTTGAAATATGATTGTACATTCCTGGTATCCAGACTAACAGCGACATTGTAACGTTATTATAATAGCAAATAAAGTAAGAATTCAAGACGGAAAAATAGAGAAAGAACACGCGAAGTGCCGTAAAATAACTGTTAATTGCATTTTGCGTATAAATAAGAAAAGTTAGTCTCAAAATAGTTTACGCTATGAGTAAGACCACAGCTTTGCGTGCAAACGCAGATTGTTAATCGTATAACAATAACGTTAAAGTTACAGACATGCACCCCAGTGCAGCTTATGACCTCCCGCGTAAACAATCAAATGGCCGTAACGTTACCTCAACATTAGCTAACGAAATTCGCTAACAAGAAACAAGTCCACACTCATTCATTCTACAGCAGATCCATGTGGTATAATAAGCATGCATGAAATAACAGAGTACTCTCCAGGCTGAATAAACCCGTGTAATTGGCAGCATCACGACAATATGCTTAGTGCTATCAAAAAAATAAATCTATTTGGCAAGAGTTAGCTTGAGTTAACTTACCTCAATACAAAGCCAGATGGCTAAAGGCTATCAAGCTACATAACCTAGCAGCCAAGCAAACATGCTAACGTTCGCATGCGCGGGGAAGGAGCAAGCACTGCTCCAAAATCTGCGAGGGAATATTTAAAAAGTGCCTAAATGCAATATGAACCAAACGAGAAGTTTTGTGTCTAACAAAAACACGCCATAACAATTTGGCTTACGAGTCCGTATTTATAGTGAGAACAGATGTAACATTACCAGACGTGAAAATGTTTTCTTTAGAGGCGTATTAGCTACTGCCTGCTACCTGGCCGTGGATGCGCCAAGCCTTCATTGCTGTTCTTTTAAAATAGCTAGCAAGGCTTCCTAGCTTTACATTCACCAAAAAGATGGCGGGCAGATGTACCTAGCCTTTAGCACGCTAGCGATATAGTTAGCTCGAGGCTAGTCAGTCTAATTTTCGTCGTAGATTTAATGTTAAATTCAAGAGCTTGTTAGTATACCAACATTTAGCAAAACCCCCGAGTCTTCGTACACTATGATCCAGAACTGATTTTTGTACTATATAGACAATATTTCGCATTAAAGACCCGTGGCAGGCTTTTGTTGTAACGTTATTGTTGCAATGCACAGGCGAAGCATTGTTGAAAACATTGCTATCTAGTAAACAGCATGCCATGCACAATATCAGTAATAGATTTATAACTACAAGAAAATTAATTAGATATTATTGTCATTCAGCAGAATATAGCATGGATAAATATGAATACTTCAAAATATTACTTATTTTACAGCTCCGAGATGTTTAGCTTGTAGCTAGTGGTCCGGGCAGCTCCTCTTTTATTTCACCGAGCTAGGGCAGCATAGAGATGAGGTACAAGAAGTCCTCTGCCCATGCGCAATGGCGCGCTGTTTCACGGACCTTGTGCGTTCATAGACAGTTGTTGTGTTACTAAATACAACGCAACTCACCTTGTGGTGAAATATCAAGACAACACCCCCACCCACCCCTACACACACACACACACACACACACACACACACACACACACACACACACACACACACAGTGTACCTTACATCAAATTGCAATAGTATTCTTATAATTTGGTAAGACTACTGTCTCATGTCAGGGAATTAAAGTTGATGCAGCCTTAAAAGTTGGCTTAACGAAAACGGGTCAGTTCCTTTATTAATGCGAAGAAGAAGAAAAAAACTGAGAACAAAATGCCAGACATAATCATGTTGGTTCAAGTTGACCTGTCGATTAGGGTCTTTAGAGCCATAATTCAAACAGACTGCATTTACGTTATGCATGTGAAAACTCTGAAACAGATGCAGATCACATCTGACTTAGGTTATTTATTTTATAAAGCCTATATAATGCATTCCATTTATTTTGTAATGCAAATTTGGATTAATTTATATTCAGAATTCAGAGGCGTCAAGATCATGGTCAAGATGCAAATGCAAATCATGAAATACATTCGTTCCTTCTCGCTCTCCGTATTCCCCCCCTCTGTTCCAGAATTGAACCACTCATGCGCACAAGTGGTCGAACACTGCTGCCACATTCCCCGCCTGAGGCTGAAGCCGAAAAGAAGTGCTCATCCGCTTCTACTTTGTACAAAACAAAGCGAATCCTTGCAGAAATTATCGTAAAATATTACTTAGATCCACCCTCCCCTTGACACAGAATAAAGTACCTACGTGACGTTTGATCAATCATCGGCCCGACCGTGAGTAGACTTGTGTTTTATTGTTTGAATGGATTATGGCAGTGCATGTGGGAAATGAAAGAAAATATTCAACGTTACGTTAACTTCGGACGTTATCGCACGGTTAGCAGTTGCTACTTTGGCTGGCTGGCTGGCTAATTTCATCACTCATTACATGCTGTGTGCATTAAACAGGTGTTAATGTCGTTTTACTTCTGGTAACAAAGTTACATTTAGCTGGTCAACTACACCTTTCGGTGAAGTTAATAGCTATAGCTATTGACGCTTTATTTCCATCACCAGTGTTAGCTTGATCGGAAGCTTGTTAAGTCTGTACAGAAGGCCTGACTAAGCCAGTAGCCTAGCCAATCTTTGCTAAAAAAAATTTTTACATGTTTAACTCTGTTTTTTAACCTACGCAACCACATGCGATATATTTGTAAATTATTTGTCTCTAGATCGCAACGTTAGTTTGAATCATTTTCCAACACAACCGACGATGGATGTAGAGAGCTAGCATAACTGCTGTGCACGGTGGTAGCGACATTTGCTTGCTGTTCGGTAATGATAGCAAACGTGTGGCTAACGTTATCTTAGACCAGTGATGTTAGCACGACAGCTAGCTATCCTAACCAACGTCATTTGAGGTTTCAAGATTAAATTAATGCATGGTGACATTTTTGTGACTTAACTATCTGAAGTGGGTTTTTGAAAGTGCGACATTGCTGTCAGTATGTGTATCTAGAGAGGGTTATTTTGATTCATGTCAGTGACTTGTAGGTTAGCTACAAAACGTGGTAAGCTCCAGGTCTTGCTACGTTAGGGCCAACGTTTAGTGGCCAGTGCGAGTTTGTTTGTTTTAAACATGATGGCATCATCTTTATTTGGGTTGTATGGTAGGAGGGCTATACTTAGGCCTTTGTTGTTGTAAAGTACTGTTATCCGGAGACTTAACATGGCTTTTGTCTGTTTGATACACAACTTGTTAGTGGTTATGGCGATAACGTTGGTGGTGGATGAAAATCTCAGGTGAAGCGTGGTTGGTTTGCGTATTTGCTTTACCTACTATCCTTTACTTGTAAAGGTAAATTCACACTGAGAATTAAGTGTAAGGTTGTAGTTGTGATGGGTAATGTCATCACTAATGTGTGAGGTCTAGTTCTAAGGGTCTTTAGAAACAACGTAGTTAGACTAGCATTAGTATTGTAACCTGTTCGGCCTTTTGTGTCTTTTGACATGAGAGCTACAGTATCTGGATCCATGTGAATTCCATGTCCCGTTTAGTGTCAGGGTGCCCATAAATTATATCCAAGAATAATGACCTACTATACTGAGAGTCACATTCTTTAACACCCTTTTGGTATGGGACAAATCTTAGGCCTAGTTTGTAAATTGGGAGGTTCTAGATAGTTCTTATTTTGTCTTTTGTCTTTGACATAATCACTAAATGTATGTATGTGTGTGTGTTTGCGCTGTGTGGTTCTTTTTGGCAGTCTGGCTGACGTGGAACCAGTTCCAACAAACCCATTCTCCCCGCTCCATCACCATGGCAACAGAGGAGAAGAAACCAGACACCGAAGCCACTAAAACACAGTCGACATCATCTGGCTCTGCCAGCCAGAGCAAGGTACTAAATTCATCTCCACCTGTCTGAGTATGCATCAGGGCAAACACAAGGATGCGTCCACCTTGCCATTGGTGAATCTTAAGGTTGTGTAGGCTGTTTTCCTACTTTGACATGCATGTAGTCAATTGCCTAGCTGTCAGGGAACCTTGTGAGTTTGCCAGGAGATTGGTATAGTACCTTAGTTACTTTTAGCATGTCAGTTAATGGAAAGAAATCTGTAAATGTGATATTGACAAATCAGAATTATGCAGTTGTGTGAAACTCTTAGGAGTCCAGCAAGCTTATCTCTGAGGTAATCCCACACACACGCACACCATACCTGATTTTTTGTTATCACGAAAGGGCAGAATTCACCTGAATGCAAAATTAGGCACAGAACCCTATGAAACATGTCTCCTATGTCTTACCTTCCCTTCTTTCACCCAACAAGTCGGTGCCGGTGAAGCCAAACTACACCTTGAAGTTCACCCTAGCCGGACACACCAAAGCAGTCTCCTCAGTGAAGTTCAGTCCCAGTGGAGAGTGGTTAGCCAGCTCCTGTGAGTATACAACAATTCTTTCTCTTTAGGACCAGAATTGGATACAATTTGAGAAGTAAATGATTTTACCGAAACTTGCTACTTGCTTCATTCTTTAAAAAAAATCCTTTTGTCTAGACATGTCATTTCTGTCTCCTGGAATATTTCTTACCTGCACATGTATGCAGTGCAAAGGGAGATTTTGTGAGAATTGTTTTATTTATTATGTCATTCTAATTTTAACAGCTGCTGACAAATTGATCAAAATATGGGGGGCATACGATGGGAAGTTTGAGAAGACAATATCTGGACACAAACTTGTGAGTTAATTTTTGGTTTTACTTTCACCTAACCTCTTTTATTTTTGATGATGTCTACATTTAATATTGAATTTGTCATTTGTTTAGATTTTTTAAAAAAATGCTTCATTCTGTTCTCTGGTCTTGACTAGGTGTTAAACATATCTGTCATTCAACCTCTCAAATGTAGGGAATCTCTGATGTGGCCTGGTCTTCTGATTCCAACTTGCTGGTGTCTGCCTCTGACGACAAGACTCTCAAGATCTGGGATGTCAGCTCGGTAAGAGTGGTGTGTGTGTGTGTGTGTGTGTGTGGCAGTCTGTTGTTAATATTATGCCATCCTTGCATTCTTAGGCTGTTGTGAAAGTGTTTACTTGGGGTTTTGGTACCAAAGATGTTCACTTCCAGGGTTGGAATTGCATAGTGGCCATGACAGCCATGGCCATTGTTGCCCCTTGCGTTGGCCATGATGCCCCTTTAAAAATCGGAGGTTCACAGGCCACTGTTGCCTTGGTGCCCTGCATGCCTACTTCCCCCTTCTTTCCATGTTCTGCTTTTGTATCCGACTGATGCAGCGATTGTAATTTGTAGCCTATGGCCTGTCAAAATAATCGAAGCATTCACAACACAAATGAATTTAGTCTTTGATGCGGTGGAGAAAATATATGGTATGTCATGTGTTAAAGGAACACGCCACCCAATGTCAGTTGTAATATATGTTCTTACCTTAAGTTTCACGAGTTGAGTCATACCTCTCCCGTGTCGGTACGTGCACTCAAACGCTCTGGTGCGCGGCGCGAATGTGTTAGCATGTTGCTATGCTAGCGGGCTCAGACGTAGCCATAGAGGGAGGAAGTTAGCAGTAATCAAAAACATTCACGTTTTCCCTACTTAAATACAGTATATTATCAGAATAAACAGCTGACCTTACCAAACACAAAGGTGTAAAGCATTCCCCTGTACAATTAGCCGTGCCAGAGAAATCTGGTTTTGAAATTGCAGCAAATTTCTACATGCATGTCTCTAACTTTGGGCTTTAAGTTTACAATGTGCTTAAATTGTTTGATACATGATTTCAAAACAGACCAAATGCAAAATAAATGTTAAATAAAGCCTAGATATCGGTAAATATTCAAATCAGATATACTTCTGTATAATTCTGTGTAAGCCAATATGTCATGTTTTTGTAATGTTTCATTAATATACAGGTCTACTGCTGTGAATAGGATAAATCCAACTTTGATCATTTTTATGTAGCCTACTGTAGGCTAATGTTAACTTTGGCCTTTAAGCCAAATATGCCTGGTCCCTAAAATTATGAAATTCCAAGCCTGTTCACTTTACTAGACTGATCTTGGCAGTGTCCGGGACTATACCAGATGAATCTTTCAGAATGGCCAGACATGATGCAGGTTTTAACAGGCAAGAGATGATGTAGCACTGTGGCTGCTTGGAGATACTGATGGAGATATTATTCTTTTTTTGTTGTTGTTTTTTAGGCTAGTTTGTTGCTTAGGGATTGATGTAAAGTTAATTGAAATTAATTGCTATTGTAAATCAGCAGATACTGCTAGGTTATCATGAATTATTTTTGGATCATGTAGCAGATTGCAGGCTTGCTCTTCTTGCTGCTAGCTTTTGTTATTGGGCTGTTGTTAAAAGTGACAGTGGATGCCGTCATGTGCTGCATAATTGAACTATTTTTAACTTCAGACAATATCAAATGGACAGATGTTGGATAACATGCAGTGAGCGGAGACACAACTTGTCAAAAATGTCCTTTTAAAAAGTAATAAGCATAAATAAAATCAAGTAATGGCTGACAGAACCCTTGGGTGCACCTCTCTTGTAGAGCCTCCTTGTTTGCTGAAGACGTTTCATCACTGTTGTTTGGAAAACATCAACGCCTAGAGAATATGATTGTATTTATCCATCACTGCTGTCTTATCTTTAATTTGTTGTAGTACATTTTGTAGCAAAACTTACTTCCACTGTATCTGATCATCTTGGTTCATACCTTAGATTAGATTCAACTTTATTTTCATTGTGCAGAGTACAAAGACAATGAAATGCTAGTGTATTAGCAGCGACCTTATAAAAGCAGAATAAATATGGTTATGTATTATGAGCAATGTATGAACAACATGTGCAGATATGTGCAATGTAGTAGCAGTAACATTATAAGAGAAGTATAGTTAGTTGGTTGTCAATGGGATGTAAAGCTACAGTTCAGTAGGGAGACAGCCGCAGAGAACAGGGAAGAAGCTTCCTCTGAACCTGCTGGTTTGGGTGCGGAGAGACCTGTAACAGTGTATCAGTGTGTGAAAGACAGGAAAATGGCAGGAGCGAGACAGTTGGGTGCGTACTCAATGATTCCAACTTCATCACTATGGTTACGGTTGCCTAAATTGAACTTAGTTTGAGTTGCCATAGTAACAGCACAACATGGCTTTTTACCCTATGCTGTCAGGCAACAAGTGAGAAGGTGCATTGCGGTGCTCGTTGAGATGCTCTAACCTTGTTTTTTCCACCATTTTTCTCCTGTCTGCAGGGGAAGTGTTTGAAGACGTTGAAAGGCCACAGCAACTACGTATTCTGCTGCAACTTCAACCCCCAGTCCAACCTGATCGTGTCAGGATCGGTGAGTACTTTCACGTCCCCTCTGACAGTCTGCTTCCGTTACAGTTCTTATTGCAAATAATGCAAAACGCAGACACCGGAACCTCATAAAGACTCATGGAAACTAAATGTATAAATAAGCTATGAATGAATTCACCATTCACAATGGTGGTTTGTGTTACCAGTTACGAGATGGTAAACCATGCACTGTGTGTTGGCACAGGCTAATTTTGTGGTGTTTCCCTCTAGTTTGATGAGAGCGTGAGGATATGGGATGTGAAAACGGGCAAGTGCCTGAAGACTCTACCAGCCCACTCAGACCCTGTCTCTGCTGTAAGTGTTCATCAGATGCTGAGTTGTGATGTTAAGTTGACAGGGACTTGTTTTTTAACGTCCACTGATCTGATTGCTGTTTGTCTGGCACCTGTTACCTGATGGTCTAGTAATGTTTTAGGTCAGTAACTGTCATCAATGTTACATTTTAAGTCGTGAATCACAAAATGCAGTACCCTGTCTTTTACTCGCTTTGGTAATTCCCATGCCATTAGTCGTAAGTTTGGTCCACTTTAAAGAATGACCCTTCATTGAGCAGTTGTGAGGAGCTGGCCACTCTACTTGATTCCCCTATTTGCATAATTGGCTTTTCAAGAGCTAAATCTATTTAGCTGTGTATGTGTTTCAGGTGCACTTTAACAGAGATGGATCCCTCATTGTGTCCAGCAGTTATGATGGCCTGTGGTGAGTCATCTGGTTTCTCTTTCATCATACTGGCCATTTTATGGTTTCCAAACAAAATGTTTATTCTACCAGTGGTAACATGAAAGGAATGAACATGTTTAATCATTCATTGGGCAGCTGTTAAGTGGAACTGAACTCAAAAACTGGCTAACTTGTTGACCTGTGTGTGTGTGTGTGTGTGTGTGTGTGTGTGTGTGTGTGTGTGCCTCAACAGCCGAATTTGGGACACAGCATCTGGCCAGTGTCTGAAAACGCTAATCGGTAAGAGGCCATTCCCCCCCCTCTTTGATGCTATTTGCCTACCCTCACCCATCCATCACCATATCGATTACAAAATCCCCAGCCCAGATATACCATAGCAAACTCTTTTTTGTTCATTACAGATGATGACAACCCCCCTGTGTCTTTCGTGAAGTTCTCCCCCAACGGTAAATACATTCTGGCTGCCACGTTGGACAAGTAAGTAAAGGGCAAAATTTCATGTTATGCCAGTAAAACCATATCAGTATTTAAAATGCTGCAATTGCATAATTGTGCTTCATTTAAGCTGTCGGTATGCTCCCCCCACCCCGATATCACTTGTGTTCATTTCTGGGCTTTCGGAAGTGAATGCAAGTAAATGAGCTTAATAGTTAGCGCTATTGTAGCTATTGCCGTTATTGAAGTGATAGGATTATTTCATCCAAGATCATGGTCATGTTGACCACAGAGCTTCAGATCATATTATACTTTATGTTTTTAGTATTATTTGCAAGGTGATAACATTGTGTTTGGAGGATAAACTACCTTTTATTCTTGTGTGTAGCCTCTGGTTGTGGTCATTTGCACACCAGGCATCAACAGTGCGACAACAGTATTCTTTCTATTACCACCACATATCCATCTTTTTTTTGTATTTAGGTAGGCAAGACATCACCAGCAATTCAGACTGAAAAAAAAGCTAATTATGGTTTGAAGCTCTGGTTAGCACCCATAAACCAGACTCTAAAGAGCTGTGTATCAAGTTGCAGTTTACTTGTGATGGAGTGTTTTGTTACTGTTGTTACTGCCCATCCCTTGTGAATTAGTCTTTGTGATTTCACATGTATAATCATAAAATAGACTGTCTAGTCTGTGTGTGCATACAGAGCAATACATTGAGCTCTAGTCTCACGCTTATATACTGCAAGATGCTTATGAGGATGGTTTGTCTGATTTGGGCTCAACATTTGCTGTTTCTGTGTGTTTTCAGTACTCTCAAACTTTGGGATTACAGCAAAGGAAAGGTGAGGTTCAGTTTTGCTATATTGTGAACAAGGGCCCCATCTGGCTGTAACTACACTTCCTTTTGTCATGGACACCTTTATATCAAGTAAAAAAATAACACATAGTGTTATTGAAGTTGGAAACATTTGTGAAGTATACTGCTAACACTCAGTACAGTACCAGTTGTAAGTACCTTTTTTCAAAACTTGTCTCTGCCTCACAGTGCTTGAAGACATACACGGGACACAAAAACGAGAAGTACTGCATATTTGCCAATTTCTCTGTCACAGGTGGCAAGGTATGTGGACTAACCCCATCTCACTCTTACACATTGATTTGGGATTTACGTAAAGAAAAATAGATGGTGTTGCATTCTGTGACATTAACATGTGCCCCCCCCCCCAATCAGTGGATTGTCTCTGGGTCAGAGGACAATATGGTCTACATCTGGAATCTGCAGACCAAAGAGATTGTACAGAAACTACAGGGGCACACAGGTAGGCCATGAGTAGGCTTGAGATTGATGTGTATTTTTTTTACTTTAAGTGACTTTGGATTAAAGGAGAGTTCCGGTGTGATATTGACCTAAAGTGTGTTGAAACATGATACCGAGTGTGAACGTATGTCTCATAGCTCATCTCGGCTTGTCCCCTGCACCCAGAAATCTGGCGCTAGTTAACCGATGCTACCAACAGTTTTTCGATGGGGGTCCCTCGGGCATCGGCCTAGCCATGCAAATAAATCAATGTTTTATATAATTTACCAGGCTCAAAGTGGAATGATAAGGGATCAGATTCCACAAAATTAATTCTGTGAAATCCAGTGATGCAACTGGATCATTTCCTGAATTATTTTTTTTTGAAATCTGATCCCTTATCATACCTGTTAATTCGTACTAGTCACTCGACTTATCGTGACTAAATTCAAGATGGTGGCATTCGTGAAGGTACTGTCTGTATAAATCGTCTTGTAAATAAACTACCAGTGCTTTTTCAAGTTCTCAATGTCTCATTTTAAATGTCAAGGCCCTCGGAAGTCTACCAATGAAGTGTGAAACTACTTTGAGCCTCGTAAATGGTGTAAAACAGTGATTTATTTGCATGGCTAGGCCGATTCCCGAGGCACCCCCATCGAAAAACTGTTGGTAGCATTGGCTAACTAGCGCCAGATTTCTGAGTGCAGGGGACAAGCCGAGATGAGCTATGAGACATACGTTCACACTCGGTATCATGTTTCAACACACTTTAGGTCAATATCAGACCGGAATTCTCCTTTAAGTCAGGTCAAGTCAAATGCTTCTATTTGTCACATGCACTGTAAGGTTTTACATGCAGTGAAATGAAAAAGGGGTATTTCCGTTCCTCACCAAAATTGTAGTTTATTTTAAGAGTCTGTGTAAATGACAAAAAAACAATGCGTGAAATGCTAGCTACATTTCCCCTGAATTTAGCAGTCTAACTGCCGGTGGGGGAAAAAAACTCCTCCTCAGTCTCTCGGTCTTTGCCTTGAGACAGCGAAGGTGTTTGCCTGACTGCAGCAGGGTGAAGTCTGCCTGATTAATACATGAATGTATTGAAGGCCAGTTGGAATTAGAACAGAGATCACAGACCAATGAAGTTCCTTTGACCTTTTTTTTTCTCCATCTGAGCTTTCAGTTGGCAGTGTTTTTAGTCATATGTCAGACAAGTCCAGACATCCCTGAAAGGCAGGACATTTTTGTTTCCCTATGAGCTATAACTCGGTGGTTTGTTGACCTGTGCTGACCCACTCTCTCTTTCTCTTCCTCATCTTTATCTTCTGGCCTCTCAGATGTGGTGATTGCCACTGCCTGCCACCCCACAGAAAACATCATTGCCTCGGCCGCGTTAGAAAACGACAAAACCATCAAACTGTGGAGGAGCGACTGCTAAACTTCCGAGCAGCCCTGCTGGGAAGGAGTGCCTATTCCAATGGGCTTATTTTATTTTTATTTTTTTTGTATGTTTCATTTTTTGAGTATATAAGGAAAAAAAAAAAAAACGAAATGAAAGAAGAAAATAAAAAAGGACTTTTTTTTTGTCAGATGGAGGCCTGGTAGATCAGCCAAGGCCAGAGAGGAGTGCATGAGCACACCATGTCCTGAAGCAGTCCACAATCGCACAACTCTCGTCCCCCACCACCACCTCGTAGCTCCGCTTAGCTCCTGCACACACACACACACACACACACACACACGCGCGCACGTACATGGCTCTCTACAACCTAACGCTTGTGCACTACAACACAACCACTTTCCGTTTCCTTCTCTGTCCCCTGGTCTCTCTCTCTTGGCCTTATGTACTGTCTGGTGGATGTTTTTTTTTTTTTGTCCCTTCCCTTTTTCTTCCTCTCTTTTTACTCGTCCGTCTGAGGGTTGCACTTCTCGCACTACGCCTCCCCAAGCAGCTTCTCGTAGTGATGTCCTTGCTTTTTCTCTCCACACAGCAAAATGAAGAAAAACGTACTCAAGTCTTACTTACTTAACCCTTTGTATCTGCAGTGACAGCTCTTCCACACACCGTGCTCTGTAGGATTCAGTCTTGTTGTGTTTACTTTTTTTTCCTCTCTCTCTGCTGTGCATGAACTGTGACTGGGTCAACTCACACAGCCATCGAACTCCCACTCCCAGAAGTGCGCTTTGTGTCACATTAGGTTACCCTTTTTTTGTGTACTGTTCCTTTAAGTGGTCTTTTTGTTATTTGTACTTTAAAGATTGAAAAAAAAAAAAAAAAAAGGTTTTATGGGCAGGTGTTAGTTGGAAGAAATTACCAGAAAAGAATTGTAGGGCAGCAGGCCCCTCACACACCAGTATAGATGACGAAAATGCTTTTTAAATGTCAGAATAATAGAGGAAGCCTTGAAACGATCCAGTGTTCAATGTCTGCATACTACAGCAGTTAACCTGTTCAATGGTGCTTACCGTACAGTGAACCAAGGGTGGCTATGACTTTGTCTTAGTAATTGTAAATAGAGATGGCATCAGATTAAAGATTTTCACTCCGGAGTTATTAGTTTAACCTTAATTTATGTTTTCGTTCATATATTTGTACTCGGTAGTGTTTTTAAAAAAAAAAAGGTTTCTCGGTCGTCTGTATTCTAATCGTAACGTCGGCAGCTTTGTGTGTTGGACGCACATGTTGCAGTGTCAGTTGTTTTTTTTTTTTGAATGCATGTTCCATAATTGTCATTTACCACACAATACAGTGAGGGGGTAATGCTGTATATTTTAAGTTCTATGGCAATTTTGTTGTGCACACCTGGCTTGTTGTCCTCTTCACTAAGGGGTATTCAAAGTATGTGGTTTAGGGTCAAAAACAGACAAACTCAAAGTAAGTGGTAAAACTCCCAATATAGGTTTTTCTCTGGTTTCTTTCTCCATCAAAACCAAGCCATAGAGCTACTCTTTTAGGTTTACCATTTATTCTGAGGTAAACCACGTAGGTGAAATACCCCACCAGTAGTGCATAGTTTGAAATATAAACAGCTGCCCGTCACGGCACAGTCCAAGCTAAGAATGCCCTCTCCTTAGATGGGTTGTCACCATGCCCATAACTTATTGGATGAATAATTATATGGCAAGGCTAGCTGGGTATACGCTCCAAGTTCGTAAAAAAATATATTTAAAAAATTAAGGGAATTGAAAGGTGTTGACCAAGATATTGAGCTAAGACCACATGGCTCATATTAAGACTTCTTTACTTGAGTTCCCCTCATTGAGTTTCTCAATTTTGCCCATGAATGAACCTGGCTCAGTATCAAAGAAAAAACACTGTCTGTAGTCTGGTCGGATAGAGCTAAAACTGAAATGAATGATTTAAAATGTGTGATGTCAAATGGTAGTATATCATAACCAATCATGGGC
Organism: Alosa alosa; assembly: GCF_017589495.1. NCBI lineage: Eukaryota > Metazoa > Chordata > Actinopteri > Clupeiformes > Clupeidae > Alosa > Alosa alosa. The sequence goes on along the minus strand of NC_063200.1, from coordinate 27,565,185 downwards.
TTTTACTATGTTATGTGTTACAAAGTTGTTTTGGTCATAAGAGTCAGTGAATGTCTTGTTGTTCATATCTGCAATATCTGCCTTTGAAAGTCAAATATTTACCCCCTTCTTCTGTCACTTTCTGCCCTCTAATCCAGAGGTCATGTAGTTAGTAGAGCAATTGTGTTGAGTTCTTGTCTAGTAAGCCTTTTTGAGGAGGCGAGGGTCTGAAGCCGCTTGCTACTGGCTGTCACTCAAGCCAACGCCTCCTCTCTCTGTTGTCATTTGGATTGGCCTGTGGTGCACCGTGGGGCGTGGAAAGAGCTGCATGATCGAGACCTCCTGTATCGCATTCAGTTGCTCCGGACATAACCTGTGACTCAATAAAGACTTTTTTTTTCTTTTTTTACATGTACAGAAACAGCCCCGTGTTGGGTCATTATTGCCTCAAGGGTTTGTGTCCCATTGAGGTTGGCATTGCCTAGTGTGCTTGGGTTTTCATTTCAGAGATGCTGGTGGGATTTTACCCGTTAAACATCCCCAGCACCCAACATGTCTTTGAGCATGTGCCCTACATGCCCAACTGAGCTCATCACACCCTCATGCTTCTCAGTAACCAACACACATTAAGTTAAAGTTCCAGCTTGTTCGAGCCAAATATTCTTGCAAAGGCAAACAGCAATTGTAGAGTATCTCCAAAATCTCTGTTGAAAGAGTCTTTTGGACATTTTTATGTAATTTGTTGAAAATAGTCTGGACCTGATGTATGCTTTGGATTCAAATAAACAATGGAACTTCACAAAAGAAAAGGCCTGGTAAACAGCCGTGGTAGTTCAGGTTGTGATAAATTATGTTGAGAAGAAAAGCTGCATAACTTTAAAGTACATTGTGTACAATAGTTGGTGCAGCAACTTCAATGCAAGAAGTATTTTCATGTACAAAAAAGTTGAGTCACATTAAAATTCAAGTTTTTAATACTTTTTTCGTAATTTTCATGAAAGATAGAACATCAAAGAACAACCCACAAACAACAGATGACTTTTTTTATTTACTTTAAAAATAGACCAAAAATATAAATGGAAAAAAAAACACGATAAAACAAAATGACAAAAGGAGGTGTCATGGTGGGCAGGAACCAAAAAGGCGAAAGACGGGCGCAGGTTGGTTGTCATGGGTGACCACTCCTGATTTGATCTCCCAGCTCTGGAGATCTGGCTTTCATTTCATTTCTTTTCCTATTTTTTTCCAAAGCAACATTTTACACACAAATGTATACAGCATCCCACATAGAGGGAGAGAAAAGGGAAGGTGGGAGAGGGAGAAAACAAAACAATAAGCTCAAGATAAAATTACATTTGTACAAAAATAGATCCTTTTTTAGGTGTCCTTTTAAAATCATTTTCCCAACACATTTCAAATGGACTTGTGATGCTGAAACAGTGATTGTGCAGGGCTTGATGCTTCTGATTTGTTTTTGTATTTTTGAAGGCTACATATAATTTTTGAAGGCTACATATAATTTTGAGATAATGACATTTTTGTTTAAATCCACCAGGCTCTTGTGTTTTGAATAATTATTAAATTAATTTGTTAATTACATAGTTTACATGACAGAAGTATTTAGGAGCTGGTGCATGGTCAGGTGGCCTCGCCTTCAGACTCCATCTTGCTGGTAGAACTTTTTTTTTTTTTTTTTTTCATTTTAATTTTTTTCTTGAAAAACAAATCTAGGCCAAATAATTCAATTCTCACAACAGATTCTGAAAACTTAGATCAGTTCTTATAAATATTTCCACAGTGCAATCAGGCCTGGTTCAAATTTTGATTGAAAGTACTTTTGTGTCTCCCTCTGCTAAAAGTGATGGGAAACACGGAAGGAACCCAATTCATTTATATATATATATTTATAAATATACACACATATACATATAGACAAAATATAGCTTTATGGTATATATAAAGCATTTCATTATGCATTCATTCTATCTATGTGATAATTTCTAGATTAGCGCAAAGGACACATCTCTGTAAGATTCCTGCAGGATAGTTAACTTTTTTCTTTGTTAGTGATCTTCATTGCATATGGCTTTAAATTACCTGTGGTCTTGAAACTCAACAGTAAACCTGATAAATCTAGAAAAAGGAGCAATGACAAAACAAAAGTAAGAATACTGAACAAAAATGACAGTGGAGATGATCAGAAAAGGGAAAAAAAAAAACACATTAGGAGCTGTCGTTTTTAAGAGAGCACCACTGCACAAAATCAGATCTGAGGCTGACACTAACAAAAGTCAAACATGTATTCTTCTATGAGAAGCCAAACTGCTGATAACGGTGAGTGTGTGTGTGTGTGTTATGTCTTTTGGTCAGAAATGTGAAATATCTAATAGATCTGACTGTTGAGACATGAGGATGGTCTCTTTGAGGCAAGGCTTACGACAACCGAACCAACCTTAGACAAATCCATTGGATGTATCTATAGTACAGATCCTTGACTCAATTCAATAGGCTATCTACATGGCAAGAAGGTTTTTCTCCAGTATTCTGCACTTGTTTAACAAGTTTACAGCCAATCAAATCTTCCTCACTGCCATTTACTGACTAACAAAAATGACAATACTTCCTGAATTATTGTCTATTGCTGGTAAGTGAACAGTTTTGTCCAAAAGTGCAATTTGTTCTCTCCAATTACATACTTGTACAAAATTCAAGTTCAATTGTTTTAACTCAAGCACCGTACTGCTGCATATCCTCCACTAGAGGGTACTCAAAGATCTGCCTATAATGCATTATATTTTTCCTATTTCATGCTGGTCACCACTCTCTAAAGATGCTTTTACTCTTTTCTGTAGCTGGATAACGTAATAAATGAGGACAGGCCGGCCCTAGATCCAAAGACCCGTGTTCCAAAGTCACTGAGTGGGGGGCCGAGGCACATGGAAAATCCAGCACATTCGGTAGCCTTCTTGAGACCAGGTTTCTTTCAGCCATCCCATTTGCAGGATGAGGGGAAAAAACAGAAAACAAAGATAGCGCCCTCACTATGGACAATCTTTGGGAAATGCAAGATGCATAGTTGTACAGCAGCAGAACAGAGAAAAAGATAAAACAACATAAAAAAACAATGTGAAACAAAACGCAGAGTATGGGCATGATGATCAAAATGATCCTTGTATGGAGATATCGCACAACATAGGAAAAAAAAAACAATCTCTTTTCAACAACAACACTGCTTTTGTCTGGAGAAGTGCACCCTGGGTAATGAACGTGTACTAATCGTGAACCAGCGGCCTAAACACCAACGAGCCCCAATCATCTGGCCCTCTGATGGCTCTCGAAAGTCGAGCTGGCCACTCTGCAACACGAGGCTAAGTGCTTAAGAAACAGGAGAGGATCACTCGGTGGAGGCCATGAGGGTGACTAAGCAAAGAAGCCAAAACACGACTCTTGGCGACTTAACCCACTTAAGTTAGGTTCTACTGCCCTACTGCCTCATGGTAACTAAAAACGTAGCCTCACCCATCCATCCTCCACCCATCACTGGAACGACTGACCACTGAACCGGAGGTGCAAGGATGAGTCAGAGGACAGTGAAAAAGAGGACGCCAGTGATGCAAGGCTCATAAATCAGTTGGAGGAAGGGAAATGGAGGTAAAGAAAGTGCACATTGGTAGGTGACAAATGAAAAAAAAACAAATGCAAAAATAAAAAGAAAATTGAATACTGAGTATGATGGTGGTGATGGGACTACACAGGTAAATAGGATTCATCTAAAGCTAGACTTGCACTGCCTCCACAGACTGCCTTGATTGTTGGATTGAGGTGAATGTACCTTAAACCACTGAAGGTGGCGCAAATGTTTGTGTGTGTGTGGGTGTGTGGGCAAGACACCGGGCGGATCAAACATTGGGCAACATGATGTGACAGGACCCTTGCTCACAGTAAGTAAACACCGAATACTCATGAAGACATTTCATATCTTGCAGTGACTTCAGGCACATTCCTTTTCCCGTCTTCCAGATACCCCCCAAAACACATCCAACCAGCCTGAGAAGCTATGAGGATCATCTTACTCTTACAATAGTATCTTTCCATCACCCATTTCCTGGTCACAAGAAATTTCATTTTCATGAAGGGTTTTTCAGCTTTACTCAATAGTAGAGACTCCAAAAGCTGGTCTCACAGTCCTATGCATACTCAACAGTTGAGGTGGCACATTCTATAAATACTAGGATCAGTTGAGATGGGACGTTCTCCTGATTGAGGCTGGAGTATGGACTTGAAGAGAGGCTGTTCCCTGATCAGACCTCCTGCTCGGGGTCTGCATCAGCACCCATCTGGGCTGAAACTCCCGACAAGATGTGTGTATGTGTATGCATGTGTGTGTGTGTGGAGAAATTCACAGTGTCACCCAGTGGTAGGCAGTCTTATCCATTGAGCGCTGGTGTGTGTGTGTGCGAGTGTGTGTGTGTTTGTTTGCTACTCTGCACTAAACATAATCAGGAGAACTGCAGTCAGTTGTCTTCTGACCTGAATCTTGACAGCCGTGATTAGATGGCTGCTTCGGCATTTCTCCTTGAAGATAGGCGTGCAAATGTACACTCAGGAGTTCAGTGGACACAGCTGACCTGCATCCCCTCCCCTCCTCCCCCCACTGTGGTTTTCAGTCAGGTGAACCTGCCAACACTGAGCAACTCAACATCAAAAAGTCTTTCTGGAGATTCCACATCAAAAACCAGACCATTAAACAATAACAATATTAAGACACACAATCTGTTTTCTTCCCTGTCCTTGTTCGGTTCTCGTCATTTCAAAGAAGGAACACCATAACTGCACTGTGACCACAATATGTGGCCATGAATGACAAAATGTGACCTTGAGAGAGACAGGTAATAGTGCAGGTTCCTGAAAACCACATAGGAATAAACAGGAGCTCTGAGAGGATATTTGCATCGATGCAGGTTTAGCATGTAGGATATCTTCAGGGTCTTAGAGGTTTTTGTTTTTGCCGTAGCAAAGAGTCTCTCTCGCCTCCCCTCCAAGCTGCTGTCAAGCAATCTTAAAATACGTATTGTTCCTCAACGCAAAATCAAACACGCACAGGTTATGTTTCCTATTACCCAACTTCCAGGTTATGACATCACTGACATCTCGCGGCATCCTTGCTTCCAGGGGAAAACATCTTTTTTTTCTCTCTCTCAAAAAAACAAACAAATAAACAAAAAAAACACATGCATGTCTTTTTGTCTCTCATCTGTAAAGTACATGGTTGTCTCGCTCTGTTGATCCTTAAAATGTTCGTTTGAGTTATATAGACATTTTCATTTATATATATCGCATTTTGTACAAGGTATAAAACAGACCCTTTGATGTGATGAAACTCATGAAACTCATTTTTTGAAACATAGAACAGAGAGAGGGAAAGTCTTGTCTGACATACACCCCACTTTTTCCTTCTGAAGCTCTCTCTGTGTCCAGTGACAGTGTGTGGTCAGTCTTTCTCTCTCAGGTGGGGCGGAGCCGGGACGAGGCGGGGGTGGGGGTGAGGGTGGAGGGATTTTGTGGGTAAGAGGTTGTGAGAGTGACGAGGTCAAAGGTCATTATGTCATTTGGTGCGGCGCCTCCAGCATCTCCATGAGGAAGGTGTCGATGGGCGTGTCGCCGATGAGCTTGAAGAAGAACAGGTGCTCCAGACACTTGAGGCCGATGGAGCGCAGGGCTGGCAGACGCAGGAGCAACTTAGCAAACCTGAAGCACACACACACACACACACACACACACACACACACACAGACACACACACACACACACACATACAGACAGAGAGAGAGGTGTAAGGACAAAATATGACACATACATAAACACATAAACCTACACCGACATACAGATACAAATTAAGAAACACAAATCCATGATAAAACAGAAATACGTGGTCAAAGAGAGTTGGATTTCAGTAACGACAGCAAGATTAACTTTCCTTCCTTAGTGAATTAGCATCAGAAGTGCCCATGTAAGAGGGGCGGGGGTAATTAATTATGTTTGTTCAGATGTTTGGGTCCCAATTAGCACCATGCAGTCAATGCTTCCAATTTAAAAAGTTGAGAGGGAATTAAATTCGAGAGAAGCCCTTGAAATGCAAACAAGCCCCAATATCCTGCTAACTCGACATTTCAGCTGCCTCACCACACAGTGAGTTTGTAAAGTTAATGTAAAGAAAGTTAGTAAAGAATGGGCTTATGCTCTCTTGCGGCAATAAGTGAATTGAGCAGTTTGTAATGAGAACGCTTTGGGAGATGATTTTTTGCAATGAGAGATGATTCTAATTTGGTTTGCATTCCCTCCCGAATCTTTTGACAACTACACAAAAGCAAGACACGAGGCTGTTTTCTGGTTCACTGAAGCTTTGATGTCTTTGATGTCAAAATATCACTTGCTTCCCATCCCACATTTAAAACCAAATGCCTTCATGATTGTTCCCTAATGTACACTCTAATATACATTATTGCAGATAAGACCCTGACATCACAGATAAGAAACACACAGCTCCATCCTGTAGTTACAAGCTACCACCACCAGGAGGCAGCAATGTGAGCTGAAGAGAAAAAAGCAGGAGTAGCACAGCCTACCGCCCAGGCTGCTCGGGGTACTTCTGCTTGCAGTAGGCCTCCAGGGAGGCGTAGACCTTCTCCCGGAGAGCCTCCACCTCACTAGGGTTCGACAGTCCTTTGGAGTCTGCGAGGATAAGGATAAGGATAAGGAGAAATAAACAGCAGTTAGTTTCAGGATGCCAGTGAGTCAGGCCAGAGATAGTCCTATCAGCTGACTCCCTGACAGCATAAATCCCAGATCCATGAGGCAAGTATCTCAGATACACTGAGAAAAAGCAGAGTGTGTGTGTGTGTATACTCTGGGCACTGGGAAATTTCCTTGTGGTGATGATGATGATGATTACTTCCTTGTAGCCAATTTGCATGTGTCTAAATAAAATTTTATTCAAGGATGCAATAATATTATATTAATATAATATTAATATGCGAGAGAGCCAATCAGTGCTGCAGATGTGATTTGAGCTTTCCAAAGGGTGTCTGTGGTAGTTTAAAGCTTGTCAGAATGACATTGTGTGTGAAGCAGAGCTTATAAATAAGTAGCAGGTGAATTATTGAGGTAGAGAGATGTCTCATATTTTAAGATGACTATATTCATCTATCATCAAAGAACACTTTATTAGTCAGAGTACTTCTGTGCCATTGTGTGTTCTCTCTCTCTCTCTCTCTCTCTCTCTCTGTGTGTGTGAAAGCTCTCTTCATAAAACAGTTCTGGACAGCCCAGTGAAACCCTCAGGCAATGACCTGCATTTGGGAGATCACAGAGCATAAACTAAATGAGCCCAAATGGAATGCACCAAAAAACCCTCACCGAGTCAACTAGGCTTCCTCTTACACTGTGTAAACACAGGCCATTACCAAGGAGATCATCCTCCTACCATCCCAA
>NC_063200.1:27540215-27555215 GCF_017589495.1 Alosa alosa | reverse complement strand
TACAAGATAGAAAGAGTTCTTTAATTCAGTAAAACCTCACACTAGCCAGTCTTAGGGCTTCTTCACTGACTGACCCCACTGGTCCACCCCACATTGTTTCACTTGACTGTGCGGCTGACTGTACTCTGGATGTGCTTTGCAAGATGACCAAAAAATGGATAGCTCCATTGTAGCTAGAAAGGATCCTGCTATTGATTCAGCTTGGCACAAAAGTGCTGTTCTTTGTTTACTCCACTGTAGCATGCCATAGGCTCACGCATAGCTAACTGGACCATCGGGATTAGAAGAGCATAAACCGTCAGAACATCACAAATTATCGCATTCGACACATAACTGTGAGACTTAAAGCAACACCAAACAACTTTCCCTCTGTCGCACGCACGCTATTTGTTTATCCAGCACCGGCTTTGCAAATAACGATGTCCACAGACAAGGTAGAATATGTTGCACGATTTATGAAAGTACGATGTATTGCGACATCAGATGCAAGTCAAATTTGTAGTTTCTTATGTCTCATTCCATCGAACTACAGATCCGATACCCGATCTGGCAAACTTACATAGTGCGGTTATAGCCGATAGAGGGCCGCAAAGCGAATGCAGAAGTGCTATTCACCCTGTTACAAGTTGATGATGAACCACTGAAACGATTTTGGAAACATTATTTTCAGGTACAAAAAACTCTTTGGTGTTGCTTTAATGTGTTGACCGCGAGAGAAATGGGGAGCGACAACCCCCTTGACCCCACAATATGACATCATATAAAGCTTAGGCTGATTGATGAGAGGGCTATGTCATTTTTTCCAGGTCTTCCACCTTAAAGCTTGGGCAGGTCACTGCAGAGGACTTGCCAGGCCGTGATGTCATCAGAGATGACACATAAATGGATTTCCTTTGAGCGTTGGCTGTCCCAGCGGCCCTTTGTGGTCATCTGACCGGTCACCTCACCTTCATGTGCATATTTCATGGCTATATTGGAGGTAATCAATAACACTCATGCAGCTCTTTGCCTTGGTCTGTCTTCTCCTCACTCTCTTTCTATCTTTCTCTCTCTGTCAACGCTCCCTATATATCTCTCTCTTTCCTACCCTTTGCTCTGTCCATTCTGTATCCTCCCTTGAGGCAGAAATGTCAAGGTGCTCCGTTCAGTTCTGTCATGAACATTCAGATGACCAGACATTTCCCCCCACAGAGCAAATTCGGACACGCGACTTGCATCATCAAAAATGAGAGAGGGATGAAAAAAGAGGGGGAAATTGTGAAGCTACCACTCCTCTCTGCAGCACCATTTCTCAGACAGTAATCTAACGTGATTAAGCACACACACTCAGTCAGCAGCAGCACCTAGCGCTACATACTCTCAAAGTGAGCAACTTTTTGAAAGTCACTCGATGGACTGCAATACCGTTATGTAACACCTTTACCCCCTAACTTACAATATGTTACTCCATCTTAACTTGTGTCACTTTGATCCCTCACAGCTGTTGACCTCTTTCTGAAAGCACTTCAGGTGTGTGGAATGTCCAGGGGTGTGTGGGTTGAAAGGTCAGAGGTGAGAGGTGACAGACCTGTCAAAGATGGCACCCACCCCGGCGCTGTGGGCGCTGTTGCGGTGCACATGGAGACCCGTGGCCAGCAGGATGCCGTCCTTCACCGCGATGGAGCGGTGCGAGAAGGAGGCAATAAGGAGCTCATTCCAGCCTGCCAAGTACACACACACACACACACACACACACACACACACACACACACACACACACACCAAAAAACATGTGTAAGTCAAGCATGTAAATTCACACATACATAACCTCCTGGCAACACAAACACAAGCTACAGATATACATATTTTACATACATGAACAGTATGTTTGTACATAAAGCACAGACAAACTACCTATAATCCATTAGCATACAAGCACAAACTGAATTCATAGGCCTACTTACATCCACACCCACAAGAACTCATACGTCAATATATCCACTCTAAAAGACAGCCCTAAGCTAGGCATTTAGCACAGGTAATTTTGAAGGTATTTGGCAGCAGTGCAGGGTTTGATGCTATCTCCAGCAGTATCCAGTATAGCTGGAGTGTCCAAGCTCAGCTCTGATCTGGGTCAGTGCCCAATAGGAAACACACTCTTTATCGCTCCGCTCTCTCTCTTTCTGATAAGCTCTGCCGTAAAGCTGGGAGCATTCCCCAAACAGGGGTAGGAGGGCAAATTGATCCCTCATGTTGCCCGAATGGGGCACAGGTGAACCGAATGCACCAGTAGTGGAGAGTTTAGTGAAGTGTACTGCACAGCAGCAAGAGAACAAATTCACACACTTCCAGGCAGAGGGCATGAGTGTTTTGACATTTTTTGTCAGTTGACTACATGCCCTACACTACATTGGATGCTCATCAAGAACAACATTTGAAAATCCATACTTGTTAATATTACTCCAGACAGAGTTTAGTTCTTTTTGTTACTTGTAATAAAGCACAATTCATAGATTGCTAAACCTCAGTGGATATTGGAAGTGCTTTATTTTTTTGTAGTTAGTATGAGTGACAAGGCTCCTTTAACTGATCTGCCTAGCAACTAACCTACCCCCCCGCCCCCACCCCACAACTGTCCTCCTCTCCTTCAACACCTCCATCCCCCCACCCCACACCCCTGCACTCCCAAGAGGACTGCTGGGTAGGAGAGGCTGAGGCACCCGCTTTCATCTGTGAGACAGCACAACTCCACAGGTTATTTATAGAAAGCTCCGGAGCCTTGGAGGAGTCCTTCTCCTTCTCTCATTCCCTCTTTCAATTTCCCTCTCTCATTCTCTCTCTCTCTTTCCATCTCCAACAAAATGCTTTCAGCGGAACCTTTTCACTCTCCTCCATTAGCAGGTACCTGTTTACCAGTGGAGCAAATGGACTCCTGTGACGCAGGCTGTGTTTGCTAAGAGTCCTGGTGTATTATTGCACTACATGGAAACAACCACAGAGATTTAACAACTATGTTTATCCAGATTCCAATTTTCAGAACTGTGGACTATTTAAAGAAGCTTCCTCTTACTACCAAACAGTCCATGAGGGTGATGAAGACTTTAATGGCTTTTTTAACATTTTATTTGTTTTATATATTTTTGGGGGCTTTTATGCCTTTAATGCGACAGGACAGTGGAGAATGACAGGAAGTGAATGGGAGAGAGAGTCGGGGTGGGATCCGGAAAGGACCACAGGGCGGGAATCAAACCCGGGTCGCCGGCGTACGGTGCAGGTGCCTCAGCCAGTTGTGCCACAGCTGGGGCCTTTAATGGCTTTTTTTTTAAAAAAAAACCCTCTCTAATAAAGACGAACATGTCACACAAACATGTCCACACACTATACAACAGACGATTCAATACCCAGAGAAACAAACATACAGACACAATACAAAACACAAACATACACAAATACACACACACACACACACACACACACACACACACGCATACACACACACGCATACACACACACACACACACACACACACACACACACACACAGACAATCATAATCACAAACTCAAAACACAGTCATAATCACAAACAAAAACAAAAACACAAACACAAACATACAGTGACTGACAAGCACTGACAGACAGGCCGACAGATGGAAGGGACAAGCACCCACCTGCTCTCAGCAGGATGACCTGGTCGTCGAGCGGCAGCTCGGAGAAGTGGGGGATCCTTTTGGCCCACTCCACCAGGGTGAACAGCTGCTTGTCTGCCGCCTGGCAGATGTTGGTGACGGGGTCGTTGGGCTGGCCGAGGGGAGAGGACAGACTGTCAGTCGGGCGAGTACAAAGTGGAGACTTCAAAGGCCAGTCAAGTGTTAAAACATCACAGTGATCATTACGAACATCAGTACAATCTTCATGAGAACCATTTGCATAACTAAATCATCCAAACACATAGTGGGGAGCTGAGTGGCATATTATTCAGATATTTCGATTTCTAGTGCCACACTAAATGTATTGTATGATTCCTCATGATTTTCCACTTTTCTTTTCCCTCTATATCAGAAGTGAACTATGTTCTGACACACTCACACACACACACACACACACACACACACACACACACACACACACACATACACACCCATGTCAGAGTGCAGGCGCAGCTGGAGCTGGGTACTGAGGCGGAACGTTGGCGTAAGGAAAGACAGAGCACTCCAACACTCCAGTACTCCCTCACCCCTGACTGAGTGTGTGACAGCTCTGTGAATCTCCTCTGTGACTGTATCTGTCAGGTGTGTGCATACATGTGTGTGTGTGTGTGTGTGTGTGTGTGTGTGTGTGTGTGTGTCTCTCTCTCTCTCGGTCTCTGTGTGTTTCTCTCTGTGTGTGTGTGTGTGTGTGTGTGTGTGTGTGTGTGTGTCTCTCTCTCTCGGTCTCTGTGTGTCTCTCTCTGTGTGTGTGGGTGTGTGTGTCTGTGTACGTGCGCAAGAGTCTCCTCTGTGAGTGTCTGTCAGGTGCTTCTGTGTTCCACAAACACATCTTTATTTTCCTATTGTCTGTGATTAACTATTTTGACTGGATCCTGTGGTGCATTTTTGAATGTGTGTGTGTGTGTGCAGGGGCGGATTAAGGTGGTCATGGGCCCCTAGGCTACACTTTCTGTGGGGCCCCCCTCCAAGGCAACATAAAATTGAACTACCAGGTAGGCCTACACATACATCATCACTGCAACGTTGGTACAGCAACAGCTGAACACCAAACAGGCCTACTCACACCAGCAGCGTCCTTACAGAGCAGCAATTGAACCACCAACTCGCACATAAGACAACGTCCTTACAGCAACAACTGACCTACTCACATCAGGCAGCATCCTTAAAATGCAGCAACATACTCACAGATAAGACATCCTTGCTGACACTTCCTTACAGCAACAACCAACACAAAACAAAAACCATAGCCTACTATTTGCTACACCAGCACAGTTAATTGACGACAAATGCAATAGCCTAATGCCAGTTATGAACTAGCCAATATATTCCTACCAGCGTGGCTGCTAGCGTGGCAAAGTCGTGGTGCTCTTCCGAGCTGAAAGTGGTGCATGAACATTGTCGCTGTCATTGGCATATGGCTAGTGTTCTCAGAATTTTAACGTTCTCACCATCAACCGTGACACTACGTTTACATAGACATTAATGTTCCGACTATTGACTTTGTTCAGAATAAGACGATATTGCGATTATGTGGCATTGTTAGCATCCCTCGCATGACAGTTCTCTATGTTTTTCTCATGTGGTTTAGGCTACTCAAACAGGACAGCAGCCTTTTTTTTGCAGGATATGTTGGTCTCGCTGTTCTTTAGATCTTACACTAGAGCCTTTCGCTTTTGAGCCCCGCTCTCATATCTTCTTTCTGACATTTTCTAAAGGTGTTTAACAGAACTGTAGCCTAGGCCTACTGTATGAATGACTCATATTTTTAAAACCTAATTTGACCGTGAACTCCGCATATTTACCCAATCAGCGCCTTGCTACTTTCAATATTCATTTTGGGCCAATGAAGTTTAAGTTTTATTCTCTTATGTAAATTTGAATGAATTATTTTATTTTTTATGGCCAATGGAGGGGCCCCCTGGCAGGCTGGAACGTGTGGGGCCCCTAGGCTGCAGCCATATCTAGCCTATGCATTGATCCGCGCCTGTGTGTGTGTGTGTGTGTACAAGTGATTTCAGTTGGCCTTGCACAGATTTTAGTTGACCTTGTGTTCTGTAGAACTCTCTCTCTCACACACACACGCACTTGAACTCCAATTGAGTAATTGCCCCCACCCAGGCAGCACAGGAGAGAGGAGAGGCAAAACAAACAACCCCTCCATCACAGGGTGAAACAGGAAGTGCCTACAGCAAGGCAGTGAGCGTGAGCAATGAGCTTACAGTGCCAACTCTTCCTACTGGAAGCCCAGAGGGACACAAGAGGCCTTTGACATGAGTTCCAGCCCCACCACCTCAGAGACCCCTCACCTTCAACACATGCTTTCATATGAGATGGTGGAGACATATTTTTTCCACTGAACTTCCAGTAGCGGTAGACACAATAGCCCAAGTTGGCCAGAGTCTGCTATTGTTTGAGAGAGCACACATACACACTGACTCAGGAGAGGGTAATTTGTCATTCAGGCAAGCCAATGACTGACATACAAATATTAAATAAACTTGCACTGTTTGCAGTGCTGTGGTGTGCAGAGCACTCAACAGCAGTTTGAGGGACAAAGAGTAAAAGTTGAACTTAGATTTGACTTGGAACAATGACAATTCATCCAAATGTTAGCGTAAATGCTATCGTCAGTCAACCACATGAAGTAGACATGACGCAGAAGGAACGAACAGGCAGAGAGGGTGGCAGGAAGAATGAGGGAGAGAGACAGTGACAGAGGTATAGAAAGAAAATGACAGCCCTGATGAGAGACAGAGAGAGAGAGTGGGAGAGAGACAGGGAGAAAGAGAGAGAGAGAGAGAGTCTGTGTTCAGATCTTGTGCTCTCACGCTGTGTGTCAAGCTCCGAACATCATTTTTTGTTAGCAAACCATACGAAACCAATCTGTTTGTCTCCCTCTTTCATGCTCCCTCAAAAGGCCCCATTTAAGCCTTTGGTGGGAGTCCATCTAAGACAGTGAGCCAGAGGTGATGGAGGAGAGAGAAGGAGAGGAGGGGGGATGGGGGCGCTGGAATGGGAAGCCTGTGGTTCAGCCTTTTCCTGCCCAAGCCGCTCATCACTATTCAGGACTATGCGGAGATCATCAAAGAGATGGGGAGAGAGAGAGAGAGAAAGAGAGGAAGGGAGAGAGAAAGAGAGAGAGAGAGAGAGAGAGAGAGAGAGAGAGGAAGGGAGATGGAAAAAGAGAGAAAGAGAGAGAGAGAGAGAGGAAGGGACAGAGAAAGAGAGAGAGAGAGAGAGAGAGAGAGAGAGGAAAGGGAGAGAGAAAGAGAGAGAGAGAGAGAGAGAGAGGAAGGGAGAGGGAAAGTGAGAGAGAGAGAGAGGAAGGGAGAGGGAAAGAGAGAGAGAGGCAAATGAGGGGAATGAGAAACGAATGGTGATGATGCGCGCTGCCGCAATGAGCTGAGAAGAGGAGAAGAGCAAAAAGGGGCGAATAGGAGGAAGATGTAACGTTTTTTTCTTTTTCAAAAGATGAAAGAAAGTCAACGACCACAGAGAGAGGAGAGGGAGAGAATGAGAAAGAGGGAGAGAGATCAGAGAGGAAAGAAAGTGAGCGGGAAGGAGAGAGAGAGAGAGAAGAGAGGAGAGAAAGAGAGAGAGAGACACTCCATGAATAACTGGATGGGAGTTAAAAGAAAGAGTAAGTATATATACATATATGGAGCCGGGCACTTCTCTGCCCACTCCGGGACACTTGACGAGCCATGCCTGCCTCTAACCTGACTGCACAGCCCAGGTAGACTCACCAGCGCTCTCACACCTGCTCACTGAAAGCATTTCCAGGTTCTGTGTCTCGTTCAAGGACACTTCTATAACAGACCGGAGGAAGAAGTGGGGGACAAGAGGTCCTTCCAGTTTCCTGTTTAGAGATTCGTTAGAGATGTCTTCTCATGTCTCATGACAGAAGGGGTGGTCTTGGGACATGTCCACCACAATCATCGTGTCAGGGAGGAGCCCAGGGGTTGAGGTACGATACAAGTGAACATCTAGTTTCTCTGTTTAGAGATTAGTCACATTAGTCACAGTCACAAGTATCTCAGATTGGATGAGAGACGTGTCCATCAAAGAGAATCTCACGTCACAGAGAAAGGGTGGAAGGGCAGCATGTGTGTGGTTCTGTCACAGATCTGGGAACAGTCTACGATGGGGAGTGAGAGACGAGAGAGCTGGGACGTGGTGCGCTGGGACCGGCTCACTTCCGATAAAGAAAGGGATCAGAGGATACGGGGGAACGTGGCGAAACGGAACGCGCCGGCGACAGGGGGATTTGTTTTCCGTGCGCGAACGAGCCCGCTCCGTCCTCGAGCTTTTGAAGCTCTCCTCCGCCTGTGAGCCCACACCAAAATAACTCCACCCGAACACGGAGGCTTTCTTTTTTTTCATTTTCTTTTCTCCAAACTTTACTTTCACTCCCTCCCTCCCTCCCTCCCCAAAAAAACACCCTCCACACTTTCCACACCTCCCCTCCCACCCAGCAGACACAAGGGTGGTGAAAATCCTGGATGATCCAGATGATATAAAAAGAAAAGTCTGCCAAGACCGACTCCTTCCCCCACGAGACGGGGGCAAATCTCATCTCGCTCCTCTCGACTTCACAGGGGCCTAAGCGCCCCCGTTTCAAAGCCGACGGGCGCAGACGCGGGGGAGGATCAAAACACATGCGCCTGCAATACCAAGCAGCTAGCCATGCCAGGCAGGCGGGCAGGCGGGCAGGCCCACAACCGCTACTTTTCCACATCTGACGGAGGCAGTTTGTTATTTTCTACCCCACCTTTCCTTTTTCCCTCTTCACTCTTTCTTTCTCAGGGAAAAGGCGAGAGAAACACGTCTACGCATCTGCACACCTTATGAATATTTCCACACCTAATCTGGATAGATGGTGGTGTGTGTATGTGTGTGTGTGTGTGTGTGTGTGTTGTATGCGAATCAGGAAGCAGAAAGGGACCAGTGGCCATGTTTTCCCTTTTCCTTAACCACACAAACAAACAGACACGTCATTAATTCACAAAGACGGCAAAACACAGGGAAAACTGAGGGGGGCCTGCGCTAGAGTAGATCGTGAGAGTAAGACGCAGGCCCCTTCCAAAAAAAAAAAACATCCCACTTCCCTTCTCTCTCAAGAATACAACTCCCAGAGTTCTTGTCAAACATGCCGGCCATGAATGATGCATGGGACTGGTTAGCGATTGTTCCAGAGCCTGACCTGCTTTTCTCTCCACTCAGCCTCCAACTACAGAGGCTAGCATCAGACGCTAACGGTCTGTCAGCCAGCCAGCCGTCACACAGTCATCCGCTTGTGCTTACAGTAGCACAACCGCAATGTCAGTTCCAGAGGAGAAACTAAACATAGCACTCATCTTTAGTTTGGGAGAGAGAGAGCGAAAGAGAGAGAGATAGAGAGAGGGATTTTAAATGTTAATGCTTTTGGTAACATTGTACAATGCACAGTCATGGCAATAAAGCTCGTTGAATTGAAATTGAATTGAATTGAGAGAGAGAGAGAGAGAGAAGAGAGAGAGAGAGAGAGAGAGAGTGGCGAGTGAAGACAAAATTCTGAGTGTGGTGGTACTATAGCTGCTATAGCTGTGTGTGGCCTGAGTGGAGCCTAGCTGAGGACAGAGAGGAGCCTTGGCAGATAAGAAGACTGATTAGCGAGAAAGGGAGAGAAAGTTCTCACACACAGAAACACAGAAAAGAGAGCCAGAGAGAAAGAGAGAGGGTAAAGAGATGTTGTTAGGAGAGAGAGGTGATGGGAGAGAGAGAGAGGGGAGAGGCAAGAAAGAAATGCTTTGGGTAGGATTAATGGGTGATGGGGTGGATTGGGGTTGTTGGTTGTTGGCGGCGTTGAATGAGGTTGGTTTTTCATCTCTGCTGCACGCACTGTTTGTTTTGCGGATCCCGGTGGTCGTCGTGGCTCTCGCGGAAACACTGCACCCGTGTGCGCTGCTGTCCCATGAAATTTTGATCACTCGCCGAGAGCAGCCCGGCGACGGCTGAATTTTTCATGTTAACTGACCCCCCACACACACACACACACACGCCCACCTCCCCAAAAAATCTCAAAACCACACGGGTTATGGCGTGCAGCGACAAAGAAGCTACAGTGTTTTGGTTCTCATCGCAAGTCAAAGACAGAGATTGGAACCCTGTTTGGCCCCTTTATTCATCGTTCTTCCTCTCTAAAAAGAACAGAAAAACACAATGACATCCCCTCACCCCAGCCCCACAACACACACACACACACACACACACACGACACACACACACACACACACACACACACACACACACACACACACACACACACACACACACACAAATCAGGGTGACTGTAGACTATGGTGGATGAGAGCGGAGACCGTGAGCTGAACTGAGGCCCTTTCCAATTAAAACAGCTTGTACTCAGATTGTTTCTCAGGCAGAATCAGTCTGTTACACAAACAAGGGGAGAGCATGATGGAGCGAGCGAAACAGAGAGAGAGCCGGGAGCCAGACAAACAAGCAGCAACAACAAGGGCCGAGACACGAACTGAGTGAACGCAGACACATGGAGAAAATGAGAGAGTGAGAGAATGAAAGAGAGAGAGAGAGGGAGGGAGAGAGAGGGAGATAAACGAGAGAACACGAGACAGGCAAGGATGAGAAAGCAGGTCCAACGAGCGTGACAAGAGGGTCGAAAAACGAGAGCGTGTCTTTTTCCCCCTCCTCCTCCTCCTTTGCCCTCCTCCTCCTCCTCCGCCCTGTTCTCTCTGTCAGGAGGGAGGAGGGAGTCCTGTGGTTGTGTGCGCGGCGGCGTGTTACTAACGGCTGTTTAACTCCTGTTCTAGGTCAGCATGAGATAAACACGGCCCATTCAGCCAGGGCCCAGCCGTTTGCTCTCACTCAAGCACCAACCCCCTGTTACCCCACCCCACACACCACCTCTCTTGCCCTCCCTTCCCCCCCCTCCCTCTCCCTCTCAACCCCTCGGCCCAAGCCCATCACCAGCTTGCCCGCCATCAGCCTGCCACTGGCACTGGATTAATTATCACACGGGGCACTTGTTCCCAAAGCGGCCCTGACCAGGGGGTGGGGGTGGGGCTGGGTGGGGGTGGTGGTTAGACAGGGGGAGAGGGAGAGATGAGAGAGAGTCAATGCTTTTGACAGGCAGCCAAGAGGGCCCCGAACACGCAAGCACACACACACACACACACACACACACACACACACACACACACACACACACACACACACACACACAAACTCATTATTCTCACACACATAGTCACATGCACACACACACACATTCATTCACACTCACTCTCAGACAGAGAGCAAGTGCCCATACCAGCTATCCGTTTCTCATGATTTTTAATCCTTTAACATCGACCTTTAATCAGGATTTAAGCTTTAATGTCATTAAAGAGTTAGAGAGCAAACGACACAGTGACAGGCCGTATTTGCACAAGAGTACAGCGCACTACCTCCACTTTGACTTAATGACATTTTTAACACACACTCATTCACTTGCAGAACCTTATCTCGATTTTTTAGTCAGTACAAGGGAACTCAGCTGTGACCACCTGAGGTGCCTTGAGAGGAACTTTGTGGAACCGAGGACTTCTAAGAATGCACAAAACACCCCAAGACCAAAAAGAAAAGCGACAAAAGAACAAAAAGCACCACAACGGAAAAAAAAAACGTTTTGGCTGTTTGGCAGTACGTGTGAAAGTTGGTGGGTTCTCCTGAGGTGTCAGATTCTCTGCTAGAGGACGGCTCACATGAATACATTTATGAGGGAACCCAGTAGCGTGTGTCTGAACTTGAGTCTGTGAGCGTAGAGTTTTAGAACAGACTGGAAAGTTTGTGCAGGTAGTGGCGTCCTGGAGGGGGACCTCCTCAAGAGGCCTGCATTATACATGTTGCCTATGTGTGCCTGTTGAACACGTCACTGACCAACACGCCAGCCAAGCTGGGTGGACTGGGACAGAGGGATGAACAGTGTGTAGGTGTACAGGGCTGGGGTATGACGCCCCTCTCTGTGTCTTTGTCTTGTACAAACACACACACGCACGCCTCCTCACTCACTCACTCACTCACTCACTCACTCACTCACTCACTCACTCACTCACTCACTCACTCACTCACTCACTCACTCACTCACTCACTCACTCACTCACTCACACACACACACACACACACACACACACACACACACACACAGGCTCTCCAGGCAAAGGATGTCTGTTGATCTCTCTTGATTGTCCTGCTCTCTGATCTCGCAACATACCTCTTGTCAGGGGGAAGAAAACCATGCATCCCTTACTCAAACTGATGGAAGGAGGGACTTACTTATGACACAAGGAGTTTTACTATGCAAACAGATAACCAATTGCTATTATCATAAGCCACTTACACTGTAGCACATGAATGATGCACCTGTTTGGTATTACAGTAACATGAAGTCACATGACCAAGGTCAGACACTCACCGAGTTGGAGGGCATGCCGAGGTTGGTCTCGATGTAGGTCTCGGTCTTGGGCTCGACGGCCAGCTCGGCTTCCAGAATCTTCTCCACGGGCATGTCCTCGTTGGCGCTGCTGGTGGACTCCACCTCATTCTCCTTGCAGTCCTTGGCCCGCTGACGCTCCTCCTGGACGGCTGCATGTAACAAAACTAGTTCCGGTCACTACTGCTGCTTACAGAGCCGGCTATGCACACACACGGCCACAAGGGGGTGCATTCTGTGAGGCACCACTGCTAACCCCAAAACAGACTTCAGAGGACTGCTGCTTTTCCAAAAATGCTTTGTCTACACTTGTCAAGACAGAAATATTTATTTCTGCTATGAAAGGCATTCCATTTTCCCTCACTTTTCCGCTCTAGTCATAAGTTTGCTCTTGGGGAAGCTTAACTGTAAACAAAAATGCCTCAAACTATTTCCATTGAGACTAGTGTTACTCCCATACAACTGAACTGAATCAAGTTGAATTGAGAGACCCTTCGAAAACTAATCCCACTTAATCCTTGAGACAGGATGAAATATACTTTATGTTTTTTTTGTTGTTTTTTTTGTGGGTGGCGCTCTTGGGAGTTGATCAGTGTACCCGGTCGGTTTAGAGCTCGACCGTTTGAACCTAAGTTGTAGTGTTATGTCTTGGCGGGCTTGGCTGATTCATATTGTTTGTGAATTGTGTGGTGTGTGATGTGTGGTGTGTGAAAAGGGTACAGATTAGGAATGTCTTGATGTGTAAGTGTGTGTGTGTGTGTGTGTGTGTGTGTGTGTGTGTGTGTGTGTGTGTGTGTGAGAGAGGGATTTGTTATTGGTATTGTACAGGAGTCCTGGTGGAAAAAGAGGCCCCTGCTGGATGAAAGACGGGAAGTGGTCTATGTGCTGAGTCGACAGCTGACCACACTCAGACCTACGCGCCACTAACCACACCTAAAGCCCAACAGTGTGCTTGTGTGTGTGTGTGAGAGAGAGAGAGAGAGAGAGAGAGAGAGAGAGAGGGAAAGTGTGTATGTGTGTTTGTTTGAACACAGTGGGGAGCTCTGTTTATGCAGCAACTTCCATTTATGTATGTATGGACAGTGTTGTGTACGGATGTGTGTGTGTGTGTTTTGTGAGCATGTTTGAATGCATCCCATGTAACTGTGATCTTGAATATGTTACGGCTTGTTTGCTTCTGGTGGATTTTTTCAGAGCTTCTGAGGCCCACAACATCCAAAAACACACACACACACAGACACACACCCATATACACCCACACACACACACCACATAAAAACGTCATCTCCCTTTCTTCTATTGCTATTTCCTCACTGCTGAATCACACCCTCGGTTCCTGTGCCATTCTGAATATCTGTGAATGTGTGTGTGTGTGTCTGTGTGTGTGTGTGTGTGTGTGTGTGTGTGAGAGAGAGAGAGAGAGAGAGAGAGAGAAAGAGAGAGAGAGATTGCACACTGAGTGAAGGGGGCTTCCTGAAGACCCCCACCCGGCTGCCCTGCGCAGCAGTGAGAGTGCTGTCTGGCGTCGGGGTGGGGGGCTAGGGGTGGGGGTGGAGGGCTTGAGGTGGGGGTGGTGGTGGCGGTGGCGGTGCTGGTGGTGGGTGGCTGGGGGTCATCTTGAGGGTAGCATACTTCAGCCCCGAGTCAGGCAGAGGTGAGGGGCTCGGAAATCACGTTACGGCTGCCTCTCCCCGGCGCGGCCCGCCGAGCATAAATTCATTTAATCCCGTTTTTTTCCCCTCCTCCTCCTCCTCCTTCTCTCTCTCTTTTTTTTCTTGTCTTTTTTTTTCTTCCCTTCCTGTAGAATCACTCAGCGCTCCAGGCCTAAAACAGCACTGACTGTACCCCCACAACGTGAGCCCCCAGCCCCTCTCCCCCCTGACCACCCCCACTCCCAGCCCCTCCGTAGCCCACATTGGCCTAGCGCTACCCCTAGCCTAGCCTCCCCCTCAGCCGCAGGGTACAGGGGGGCTTATGAGCTGCTGGATGAGGTGAAAGCCAGTAAATGATAATATCCTCAAATGCAGCCTGATTCCCCACTGGTATAAATACAGAGGGAGGGTGTGTGTGTGTGTGTGTGTGAGGTGTGTGGGGGGTGTCGGGGCCGGGGCCACTCACAGGTCAGGAGAGAGAGACAGAAAGAGAGAGAGAGACTAGGGTTCCCTTCCTACTCCAGATTTGCTTGTCTTGCATCCTCTCCCTCTCTCTCTCTCTATCTCTCTTGCCTCTTAGCATTGCCTTCTTGCAGCCTTTCTCTTCTGCGACTGACTCTTAATGAGTAGAGTTAATGGTTGATTGCGTCACTATCAACATCTTAGTGGTTGTCATTTGCCCTGCTGAAACAAAACCCTTGGACTGAGCCACTGTGTCCCGCTGCTGAAGATGGATCTAGGGATTTGATGCATTCCAGTCCTGCCACTGCTGACACAGAGCTGACACTGTGCCAGATCTGCCTCACATCCGGACCAGTATTGGCCCAGCGTTGGCTCGGTGTTGGCTGAGATCCATTAATGGGGGCGCAACCTTTGAGGAACATCAGGACGGGGGTTTACCTCCTGGGACCTGCCAGACAGCATGACACATTCGCCCTCCCTTAGGCTTGTGCTGGGTGAGCCAACCAGCCTAAAAATAATCTAGCCGATCAATATTTCAGAGCCGCCGCTGCCACCACACCAATGCTGCCGCCGTCGCTTCACTGGCGCGAGAGAGTGGAGAGTGCATTCGCTGGGATCGCTCTTTCGAGGAAGCGTCACAGGGGTGCTAAAAGTGCTAATGTCTCGCTCTCCTGCGGTATGGCTTAAGAATGCGTTCTCTCGCTTTTTTTC
>NC_063200.1:27522715-27530215 GCF_017589495.1 Alosa alosa | reverse complement strand
TAATTGGTTTGAGGTAAGCTAAAAGGAGCTCTGTAAAGTGTTGCTGTAAGCTGTTGGCAACCAGAGGGTTGGAATTTAGAAATACTAAAAACATAAATAACAAAGACCAAATACTGTTAAATATTATGAGGTTGTCAGAAAATTGTCAACATGTACATGCCAGAGAAATTGAAGCTGCAGCATATTACATAGAAAAACAAGAGCATGTATGGATTTAATGTTGCAGAAAATATGGTGACAATTACTTAGGATGAAGAAGCTTTCTGTGTGAGGACGAACTGTAAATTCTAGTGGGAGTCTCTCTCTCTCTCTCTCTCTGTGTGTGTGTGTGTGTGTGTGTGTGTGTGTGTCGGATATCAAATGACAGTGGAAAAATGTTTTCATTGGAAACAGGAGTTCCACTCAAAGACATCATGCACACTGCTGATGGAGCAACTTTCACAACCCATACATGCCGTTCTCACGCTGCGCTCTGGCTAGTCAGCACAAACTGTCATCCGCCACGCACTGTTCAATCAAACGCAGCCACTAATGAACTTGGCATAACAACCTTATGTCCAAATCACACGCACAAATTATACATGTGCTCATTCAGACATGCCTGGAATGGAGGAGAGAAGAAACACTCCAAAAAGAAAACATTTCGAAGAGAGCATATAACCCTCTCATGAACCGTGTGAGAGTTAACCCATGGGCCAGTACATTAATTATTTCTCATCTTCACCACATACCATTAACCCGACTAATTAGAGCTTGTGATGAGATAATAAGATAAAGCCGGGATAAAAGAATCGCTCTCATCATCAGGAGTCGAGCACTTTATCTGAGCAAACAATCCAAACAGATACCTTTAGAAACAGATAACGCCCTTCCGGAGGGTAGGCTTGTGTTTTTTTTCCTTTTTTTTTCATGTTGAAAGCGTTTTTTAGAAAACACAATAACGCTCGTCGGCGAATGGTCGAGTGTTGGCGCATGACGGCGCTGTAAAGTCGTGAAAGCGTGGCGGAGGACATGTTTGTTTGGGGGCACTGCGGGGACACTCTGAACCCCTGGCCCCAGGTCTGCTGGGGCCTCTGCCTGTCCAAAACATCATTAAAACCACCAGAACAAATGATGAAATACTCGACATTCCGCCACACTTGCGTACACACAAACACACACACACACACACACACACACACACACACACACACACATTAGGATCGAACGTGGCAGCCGAACAAGAATGCTTTGACGGTACTAGAACAAATTAGCCGACCAGGGAGGGCGTCCGTCGTCTATGTTTGGGAGTTGATCACGCCTGTCTCTAACCCACACGGTTCGCCTGTCAATGCTGCTCTGTGGGAAAGCAAACAGCGAAAAATGGATGGCAGCATTCCGGGAGCCCTCTCCCTCCAGTCCCCTGTTCCATGCATGCTTGTTATGGATGAATGCTCGACTGCGTATCACAAAGGAACCAGGTCTCTCGAGGTCTGCCAATGTATTCATCACCAGAATTGTTAGAATGCGACACACATTTTCCAAGTGTACCAAAAAAAAAGCAAAAAGCAAACGCATCTTGTTGTGCACAGATGACTGAGTTCATTTGGAGGCACTCCTTGGGAAATAACTGCCGCTGAATTGGATGCCCTCCGTCACCTACCCCAGGTGACAGAGGGTGTGAAAAGGGCTCCGGCAGAGGCTCCCCGGCGGGCACTTAATCCAAATGGAAGCGGATGAGACGGAATTCACCCGTGGCGCCTAGTGCCCGGGTCTCTGCCCGCTGTTGCTGTGCGGAAAGGAGAAGTGCACGGCAGGAAACACACTTCTCCAAGTCCGCGCAAAGTTCCATTACCCAGAAGAGCATGCCCTTGAAGAACACAAGTGTCAATAGAAGTCCTTCAGCAAAAAAAGATTTGCTCCAACATCCATTTCAGGCTTCTTTACTAAAGTCCTTTTGTCTCCATGGAAACCACATAGGAATGTTAATCTTTACAATGTTGTTAAATACCAAGATATGTTTGAATGGCTTGCAATGTTATAATGCATCCTCCTTTTAGTCCTTAAAGAGAGACCCATAGATGTTGTTGAAATGTTGATCCTATTATCTAATATGATTTTACAGGCACACACACACACACACACACACACACACACACACACACACCATTGCTAGTGAGCGGAGCTGAGCGGTGTGAATATCCCGCTCCTCGCTCAGGTGGCTGTTCACTCGGCCGCTCCTCCGCTCAAATTCACGTCAGGCCGCTCCGCTCAATTTCGCTCTCCGCTCCACTTCCAAATCCTCCCGCTCCAGTGAAATCGCTCCAATTTAAAAGAGGGAGAAATAATCTACAAGCCGAATTGTCACCTTTGAAAACTTAAATCCCAAAGAACTGGCAATGTCAATCAATAGAACATGTATTGTAAAAGATAGCCTGCAACACCGACAGTGCAACAACGAACAAGCTTGGCAATGTACACATAAGCCTAAAACTAAAGGGATCAGTGAGATTAATTGCCTAAATAATACAGGTTTAGCATCCAAGTTTTACTTCAGCCTTACTTAAAGCATAGGCGATTCAAATGGCTCACGTTTCCTTTGCTCTCTGTAGCACATTCATGTTTCCGTGTCTCATCATGTGTCTTCTTAAATTCCAATGTGTCTTCTTTACATTGTTTGTATCTAGTTGTTTTGTAGGAATAGTACATTTGTAAGCCCTATGACTTTCAGTTTCCTTTCTAAAATATTTAGGGACTTCATCCCCAATGAACTCACTGTAACGTCGGCACGCTGGACTATGCTACGGACTCTGGGACAATGCATTCTGGGATACAGGGGAGAACTCTGGGGGTTGTTTGTGTGTGTTAATGCCTTTATTTACTGTTTTAATGTCCGTGTTTTAGTGTAGCGTGTTACCCTTTTAGGTCTTCCTCGTGTGTGATCCTTTTTGTGTGGGCGGCTGCGTCCACCCTTGTATGTGTAGTGTGTGTGCGCGTTTTACATGCCTAGTGTGTGCTGTTTTCGTGGTCTACGTCCCTGCCCCTGTTGCTAATGCTAGCCACTGAAAGCAATTTCCATACCTAGCTGCGGCTAAACCTAATCCTAATCCATTACATTACTATGCTGAGTGTCTTTGTTATGAAATTAAACGGTTTTAGTTTCATTATAAAGACATGTGTTCTGGGTGGATTTGGGCATGATTCAGACTCGTGGTGTAAGCGGTGCTAGAGCGAAAAAGAGCGGCCGCTCCGGTCTCTGAATTGGAAAACGCTCTGCGCTCCAACAAAATTCCATCCGCTCCACTCCTCGCTCGCGCTCCACTCACTAGCTCTGACACACACACACACACACACACACACACATAGAGACAGATGGACCCACTGATCTGTTAGGTGGCCAAGGGTAAAAATATCATAGTGAATATGATCATATCTCTTGCTATATGAAACATATGACATTCATTGAGGGATGAAACTCTTTGTTCCCACTCGAGTGTGCCTCTTTGTCAGCACTCGCTGCAGTGTCTGTATGGAGCTGCCGGGCCACACTGCATATTTGCGGCGTACTCCGAGCATTATGGCATTAAAAAAACCCTACCATGAGAGAAGCCCTGTTTTCATTTTGACAAAGCACAATATGCGTCGGTCGGTCTGGAACGTCGCCTCAGGTTCCTTGCACCCAGCCTCGTGTGCATTCTTAACAGAGGCCTGTTATTGTTTCTGTCGCCCGTACGTTGGGCAGGAAGGACAGGGTTCGAGCGTGCAGTTGATCATGACCCCCCCACCCCCCCACCATCTCCCACACTGACCTCCTTCATGACACGACCTGTGAAATACAGCACACCTCTCTTCAATGTTTTGGCTGGACGCACCTAGCTTGTATTTCTTACAGCACTCGAGGGGTTAACCCTCCTCCCCCTCTTTTCCCTGCCTCCCCCCTTTAGAGACTGGGGGGACCACTGCTGAAAATGATCCGCTTGAAACATGATCACGCACTTGACTTTTTGTTCTCTCTCTCTCTTTCCCTCTCTCTCTCCCCCTCTCTCTCTCCCTTTCCCTTTCTCTCTCCCCCTCTCTCTCTCCCTTTCCCTCTCTCTCTCTCTCTCTTCCCCTCTCTCTCCCTCTCTCTCTCTTTCTCTCTCTCCCGCCTCTACTGCAAATGGAGGGATCACATGTGGCTGTGAAATAACAAAACAGACACATTTTCTTCATTAGAGGTCCCTCTCCCTGCACAGGCTCGGCCGAGGCCACAGTTTGCTTCCCTGCCTGCATCCTTCCTCCTTTCCCCTCTCTGCTCAACGCACGCTGGGAAAACGCTCTGGCCTCTGAACCACTCACTCACTCTCTCTCTCTCTCTCTCTCTCTTTTCTCTCTCTCTTTCACTCAGAGGTATGAAGAGAGAGAGAGGCAAGTCGGAGGAAAAGAAAAACATTGTGGAATAAGAGAGAGAGATCCAGAGAAAGAATGAAATGAAAGAAAGACATGATCTAAACACATAAGTACTAGCTTATCATCAGTGACTGACAAAACTTCTCACACAAAAAAGTTCTCTCAACTCTTATCGTAAACCCTACTGAAAAACACACAGGAACCAAATTGGGATCTGGATAATTATAACAGGGATGTAAAACAGCAGAACTTTCTGGAAGTTATCCAGAGCACATGAGCGTGGAGTGGCGGTAGGATGGGACATGGGGGAAGAGGGCGGAGAGACTGTGTGTGAGTGTGTGTGTGTGTGCGTGCGGGGGTGATGGGAAGGGGGAGGCATGTTAAGCTCGTTTGGCCCTGAGGCACGAGTTTCAGGGGCCCCTCCCACCTGACCTTGTCCCAGATCACAGGTGACACCATAGGGGTCAAGGGTCAAGCGCTGTGGCGGGCTTTAATGAGTCATGGGGAAGGAGTGTGTGTGTGTGTGTGTGTGTGTCTATGGCTGTTTTTGTGTAGGATGTTGGGAAAAGCCCCAAAGGCCTCATTCCTACGACTATGTGTACATTCTGGTAACAAGCGTGTGTGTGTGTGTGTGTGTGTGTGTGTGTGTGTGTGTGTGTGCACACGCGCATGTGTGTGTGTGTGTGTGTGTGTGTGTGTGTGTGTGCGTGTGTGTCTGGGCATGTGAAGTCGTACTTCATAAACACTCTCGCCCAGAGGAAAGGGGTCTGGGACATAATGACGCTCTTGTTGATGTTTTCCTCTCATTTCCTCTGCAGCTTGTCTGAGCCCAGCTGCACTCCTCTCCCAGTCTGTGGGGCCCCACGGACACCATTACGGCTCTGGACTGCGCTGCTAGCAACACGCTAGCTCCACATGGCATTACAGGCACACATGGCTCCACCCCAACAGAAAGTGGAACCAAACAATATAATGGTTCAAGCCCCACAAAACCCCACCACGTGAGTATATGGCTCAAACCAATATGGCTCAAAACACATCACCCAGAACCCCACCATTACGGCTCAAATACAGAGATACACTTAAGCCAATGGTCTTAACATTTAGTCACACACACTCATCATACTGTTGCAGGTCTAACTTCGCAATGAGGTGCTAACACCACATACCATAACAGCCTAGGGTACAGGGAAACAGAAGCCTCCACGCAGGCTAACTCAGCTAGCCGTGTCCCCCAGGAACCCTCCCTGCCCGATGGGCATCCGAGCTCCGGAATGACCTGGATGATGGAGTGCTCTTGTCATGACTTCAACACATCCTTTGGCTTGTGTAGTATACACTCAGCGCCACGGCCAATCGGAGAGGCTGGCACGGGGCCCAGCGTTGCTGTCAGGTCAGAGGAGGGGAGGGGGTGTGGTTTACTTAGCGCTGCCACCAACTCCTCCGCTCTGCAGCTTGTTTTAGTTCTGCAAGCATCCATGCGTAGCAGAGACTCCAGCACCGACGGCCACACAATGGACCCTCATTGTAACCCCTCCATTTGCAGGTGTGTTAAGACTGTGAGAGACTGTGTCTATGTGTGTGTGTGTGTGTGTGTGTGTGTGTGTGTGTGCTGGTCTGTCTCACCTGGATAAATCTTGCTGTGTTCTGTCGTTACCTCACACTCCGGGCAAGGACGCGAGACGGCAGGTGTTAATTAGCGTCCGCTCCTCGGGCCCCTGCGTTAAGGCCACTCGCGCGCCACTGCGGCCGTCCCAGCGGCCCGTCACACACACAGCGCCCTCTCTGTGTGACCACTACACACAGCGCCATTGTGCGGCCAATCCAATCCAGCGGCACCATGAGGTCATGCATCGTGCCTGGGTGCCCGACAAAGACCAGGCAAAAGCCACGGAGCTTAACGACCACCTCCAACCCCACCAACCCACCTCCAACCCCCACACACCCAACAGCACATAGCCCCCCCACCCCCATCTACTAATAGTCACGGATCAGGTTCCCAAACAGCCGCCAGATTGGCCAAGACTCCCCAACTCCCCGGTCAGAACACGCTGTACCCACTAAACGGGCGATGACATCACCCCCCCCCGGAACACGGTGGCTTAAGAAAACGTTGGCAGGTTTTTCGTATTAGTGGAGCTGCTGTGCGAGTCTTTAGGTCTTTAGTAGCACGACTTGAAGTGGCAATCAAGGATTTGGAGCACAGGGAGAGGGGGGTTGAGAGAGGGAATGAGAGACAAACATTTAGTTTGGTGAAAAAGAATGTAAGTGTCATTGTTGGTAAGTTAAGACAAAAGGAACACAGGGAGAAATCAGGAGTAAAAGAATCTGTGTTTGCGTGTGTGTGTGTGTGTGTGTGTGTGTGTGTGTGTGTGTGTGTGTGTGTGTGTGTGTGTGTGTGTGTGTGTGCGTGCGTTACCGTATGAAAGCCGAGATGTTTCTCTGCACCTTTGTGCTTGCATAGATATTAATGTTATGATTTATTTGTATCCATGTGTTTTTGCATGTTTGGGAGTGTATGCAAATGCAAATGTGCATGCTTGTTGTGTGTGTGTGTGTGTGTGTGTGTGTGTGTGTGTGTGTGTGTGTGTGTGTGTGTGTGTGT
This sequence comes from Alosa alosa, assembly GCF_017589495.1. Lineage (NCBI taxonomy): Eukaryota > Metazoa > Chordata > Actinopteri > Clupeiformes > Clupeidae > Alosa > Alosa alosa. Next base: position 27,523,242 of record NC_063200.1, on the reverse strand, counting down.
GCGTACATGTGTGTGTGTGTTAGGCCCACTAAGCGTCACTGCGGCCTGGCTCTCCTTCTGACCAATCTCCCAGAGAGACGCTCGTCAGAACATTCCAGAAGGAGAAGAAGGAGAAAGAGAGAGAGAGAGAGACACACATCGAGAGTAGAAAAAATGGAAGAAGGAAGAGAACAACGCAAAGAAAACCACAATGAAAAGAGACAGCATCCGTCTCGCCTCGGAGAAGAATGTACGTTTGGACATGTTGGCCAACTCCATGTGTGGCCTGTGTCTTTCTTCCATTCTGCCTGTCTCCCCCTCTCCATTTTAAAGGGATACAGCTTCAAAATGAGAACAATATTCCATACAGATGATAGAGTTGAGACACTTATCAGATTCCCTGACACACACACACACACACACACACACACACACACACACACACACACAAACAAAAGAGTCACTTTAGAAGATAATAATGTACAGATGCTTCATGAGACAAAAGAATATATTCTGCTTTGAAAAAAAGACAGTTCTGCTCAACAATG
>NC_063200.1:27512715-27517715 GCF_017589495.1 Alosa alosa | reverse complement strand
GCTGAATTGAGGAACAGAGGAAGAGAGAGATGATTCATATTCAGTGTTATAAGACATGAGCTGCCAACAGCCTGAATGAGATGAAAAGCAAAAACAGGAGGTGGGGATTATTATTTCGTGGTCAAAATGGCCGGGCCTAATACAAAGGAATGAAGGAAATAAACGAGTATGAAGGAGCGGTCTCGTTCTCCGCGTTTGTTCCACTGGACCCTCTCCCAGAGTGGCCAGTGACTGAGAGGGTGATTACACTTTATCCCCAATAAAGTCTTTATAGCAACTGTCCCATAATTACTGGCCCTGTAAGGTGTTGGCTGGGCTGCCTGTTTGTAAATGAGAGAAATCGCTAATAAATCTATCTGGAGGGTCTAAATGAGATACTTGTATTCTGTAGGTATAATAAATTATTTATAACCACTAATAAACATTTCACTGGACTTATTAGGCATCCATTAGTGCTTAATACATTTTGAAAAGTATTGTTGTGACCTTGGTAATACGGAATAATCTGACTTTTGAAAGGAAAACTGTTCTCAATTTTTGAAATTATCCTGAGTCCAACTCCAAATTGATTCCAATTTATGCAGAGTTGTCAGTAATCACTCTGGCACTAATTCTCAACCATTTCTCATTCCAGGTGGACCTAGATTCCCGCCTCGCTCATTCGTCTACCATCTGTCTATTTCTCAATCACTAAACCTTTTTTTGTTTTTCTTACTTTTCTTTCTACCCACCAACTCTCTCTTTCTTCCTCTCCCTCTCTTTCCTCTGCATGTGCGGTCATCTTAGTCACCTCTCTACTGTAAATCAGCACTCTTACAGTAAAAGGAATGTGTTTTTCACACATCTCTGTGTCCAGATAGGAACACATTCGTTTTAAGAGTGTGGTGGAGCAGTAGTGATGTCATTGCCTGGACAATCAGACGGTCAGACTTTGGCCATTTGTGAGTCCGGGTCGCTTTGGATAAAGTGTCTGCTAAATAGCAGTCAACTTTAACTAACTTTAACTAACTTGCAGTTTGGTCACTTGAAACAGCCTGAGGATGTTTCCTCTTTTCCGCCCCTCTTCTGCCAGTGCGGCTGTGACCAGTGAGGGACGCACCTGCTTGCTCTGCGAAATAAAACCCCCGAGGTTCCCACATCCAGACTCCCCGAGTTCTGTCATCACAGCCCAGAGAAAATACGGAGCTCGAGTTCACGACCTTTCTGCCGGACTCAGAGTGAACCTGCGGCTGGCAGCTGAGACAGGCAGATGTGTGTGCAGGTGCATGTACACACACACACACACACACACACACACACACACACACACACATAATCCTACTCACATGCGCACTGGTGCACCAAATGTGATTTATAAGATTTATGAGTCCAAAAAAATGAGTACTCATACTGACACTGCTATACTTCTGAGAGACAGAGTGAGTGAGAGAAAGAGAGAGAGTCCGTAAGAGAGAGAGAAAAATATTTACAATATATATACTACACCATAGCTCTTTCTTTTACTCTCTCTATCTCTCTCTCCTTGAACCTGCTGTCCATCAGACTCAACTGTCATCACTATAGGGAAACATATGTGTGTGTGTGTGTGTGTGTGTGTGTGTGTGTGTGTGTGTGTGTGTGTGTGTGTGTGTGTGTGTGTGTGTGTGTATCCATGTCCTCTATATCATTCCTGACATCAGTGACATGATTTTGAACAGAAGAGCTGATAAAACAGATGGGCTAAAGGTGCATGATGGGAGAGAGAGGCAGCAAGTGAGTGTGGTCAAAGAGCGAGCACACCACTGTCTTCGAAGAGGGCATTTCCTCCATGGGGTCCTGACATCCTTTCCTTCACAAGTACTCAGATGCAGTCCAACCAACCAAAATGCACACACACACACACACACACACACACACACACACACACACACACACACACACACACACACACACAAACACACACACACACACACACACACACACACACACACACACACACACACACACACACACAACACAAACACACACACACACACACACAAAACAAACAAAGGCCACATCCTGAACCACTGACCAGTGGCTTCCTTTAAAAACTGTGAAATTGTAGCATAAAAACATAAAACAACACTGCTGTACACTGGTTATTTATGTTCTGAGAGATACAATGGGATACAATGGTGTGATTGGGACACGGGTGTGTGTGTGTGTGGGGGGTTGGGAGTCTTTGTGTAGTATAGTAGAGTTTATACTCCATGCGTGTCCTTATTTGTTAGTTGTGTGTGTGTGTGTTTGTGTGTGTGTGTGTGTGTGTGTGACTGTGACTGTGTGTTCCCAAACATCTCTCTGGGGACCTCCAGGCTGATTAGGGCACTAGGAATGTCTCAGGCAGGAAAGTAGGGGAAAGTGTGTGGGCCCTTCCTGACTCCTGAGAAAACTCTTTAACCCACTGGCAATGCACATACAAATCGGTTTGTCTTTGTGTGTGTACGTGTTTGTATCCATTTGTGTGTGTGTATGTGTGGGAGTAAGCGTACACTGCCTGTGTGTGTACTTATTCAACACACACACACACACACACACACACACACACACACACACACACACACTGAAATATTGAAACAAACTACTTCATATGGACACAGGATACTGTATACAGGCACTCTGAGTATACTGTTTTTCTTTGTACTGGCCACGATGGTCCTCTTCTCCAATCAATCTTCTGTGGTTATATCACTGCTGTGGCGTATGGCCAAGTGTGCGCTCTGTGCATATTGCCTATGGTAGTTCCAGAGTGAATGTGTGTTGTATTTCCTGTGCTAGTCAGGAGGGTATTAGATCTGATATCATTTTTCCACATGGGAGCCTGTGCACTGACTTCACTGCTTGCTTGTCAGTCGTTCCTTTCCCTTTGGCCTGTTGGTCTGGAAAGTGAAACATGTTTTACAAGCCTAGAGCACATGTGAATGTGTGTGTGTGTGTGTGTGTGTGTGTGTGTGTGTGTGTGTGTGTGTGTGTGTGTGTGTGTGTGTGTGTGTGTGTGTGTGTGAGTGTGTGTGTGTGTGTGTGTGTGTGTGTGTGTGTGTGTGTGCAAGTGTGTATGTGTACAAGAGGTTTCTCTGCTCAATATCACTGCAGCATGAAGTCTACATTTTAATGCACTTGTAAGACTAGATAAGAATCATGTGCATGTGTTGTTGTTTGAGTATGTGTGTGTGTGTGTGTGTGTGTGTGTGTGTGTGTGTGTGTGTGTGTGTGTGTGTGTGTTTGCGCGTGCGTGCACTTCTGGCAGTATCACTAGAGAGTGGCAGGACTCCAGCCTCCCTCGTTGCCAGAACAAGTAGTAAAATTACTAAGAGAAAGAAAGAGAGAGAGAGAGAAGAGAGGGGGTACATCTGTATAGGCTTGTTTTTGTGTAGGTGTGCATTGGGATGCGTGCATCTACTTGTTACTATAATGGCATGCAGTTATATGTGTCATTCATGTCTAAATCGCTTCAGTCTGGGCAAATGGACAAAATATAGTCTGTATATTTAGATAAAGGAGGTCTCATGAAATACACACACACACACACACTCACAAACACACACACAAACACACACACACACACACACACACACACACACACAGGAGGGTTTCGGCTGTTTTGTAAACAAAAACATCCCAGAGTGTGTTATGAAGGCTGTCTATGACCCATGTCTGCAACTGAAATGAGACGTGTATATTGACACATACATATCTGATGTATTTTTCATCATAAATCCATACAAAATAGACCCAGTGTAGTATTACTATATCAATTATGAATGAGTTAGAACATGCTTCTGGCCAAGGCCTATGGGAATGACTGGGAGAGACATGATCTAACATTACACCACCCTAAAGCTCAGGCCAATCAATACTAACGCTGTTTTGGACTCACAATTTATTAGAGGGACTACTTAGATGTCTTCATACCCTTCAAACTTTAAGATGTACGTGGGTGTGTGTGGGTGTGTCTGTGTGTGTGTGTGTGTGTGTGTGTGTGTGTGTGTGTGTGTGTGTGTGTGTGTGGCAGGTTCTGCAGAGTTAGAATGTAGTTGGGTGGCACCAGACAGCCCAAATGAAGACATGCTGGAAGAAAGGATGAGGAAATGGGCTAAGAGAGAGAGAAAGGAAGTAAGGGAGAAGGGGATTTCCCACCTCTCTCTCTCTCTCTTTCTCTCTCTTTCTGTTCCCTCTCTCCTTTCCCCCAGTATCTCTTTCAGGACCACACATGGCATTGGGAGCTTGCCAGCACCAACCACTAGCATGACTAATGTCTTTCTGCACATCAAATCAGTCCTATTCATTAACACATACCAGGTTTCTCCCTCCCACCCCCCCCCTCTCTCTCTCTTTCTCTTTCTCTCTTTCTCTCTCTCTCGCTTCCTTTTTCTCCCTCAGCTCTGCAGGTTGATATGACTGCCCGTGTAACCACGGGCCTCCGTAAGCTTTATCTATGGGATGGTTACATCACTCGGCGGGGTATACAGGAGTGTGTTTTGCGTTCACTGTGTGTGTGCGCCACAGGGCCCCCGTATATAAAAAAACCCATTCCCATTCTCAGGCCCCTTCAGTTCCAGGTCCACGCCATGCGCTCGAGGTGCTGCAGACTTCAAGAGTGTAACGTTGCACAAAAAAAAAAAAAAAAAAAACACACACACACACACACACACACACACACACACACACACACACACACACACACACACACACACACACACAATAACACACATACTGTACACAAAAGAGACTTTCATGTGGGCCTACTGCAGGTGCGCAGCAATAAAGTTTCCCCCGAGTATCGCCCAGGAAAGCGCTTGGTTGATCACAAAGAAATGGCTGTACCTGTTATATATCACCTTAATGGAACACCCGCCTACACACAGACATGCATGCAGACACACACACACATTCAAAAAATAGAGGTATGCACAGAGACAGGCACACACACGCACATGCAGTACACTTCCCCACACACATACACATGCACACACAAATAC
>NC_063200.1:27492475-27497475 GCF_017589495.1 Alosa alosa | reverse complement strand
ACAGTCACACGGATATATACACCCGTGTAAACAAATGAACCCAAACACATATGATTATCTTAAACCACTGTACAACCATAAACACACAGCACACAAACACAAAACACACAAACAAACACACACACACACACACACACACACACACACACACACACACACACACACACACACACACACACACACGTGTTTCAGCTCCCTTTTACTCTTTCTCACTTCTAACAAGTCTCACTTTGAGAAGCTATAAAAAAAGATGTGTGCCTTGAGAACAGAGAGCTGAGTGGTGAATAAAACATGTAGGCTTTTCTAATCCCAGCGACATAAAGCCAGCTTTCCAAGCCCCATTACACACACACACACACACACACACACACACACACACACACACACAGGCATCACAAAAAATACAAAGACAAAGACAGAGAGACACAGAGAGAGAGAGAGAGACAGAGACACACACACACACACACACACACACACACACACACACACACACACACACACACACACACACACACACACACACACACCTCCTGAGAGCAGGGAACAGGAACAGCACAGTAAAGTGAACAACAAAATCTTTTAGAGCCATACATGACCTAATGCAGTGCCGGGAACAGAGCTGGCCTGCTTACTGCCTTTCAGAAAGGTGCAAGTGACTTTTTAAGAAATGACGCAAATCACTATTAAACAAATAAATAAATATGACGGCAAACAGACATACAAACACACACACACAAACACACACAGACCACTGTGACAAATATATAAACCATATCACTCCCCAAAAGGGAGAAAGAAAATCTCCCCTTCATCTTCTAAATGAACAAGTTAAAGACAAAATCCAAGTGCTCATTCAATCAGAGATCAGTCATACATACTAATCTCTCTCTCTCTCTCTCTCTCTCTCTATTTCTGTGGGTGTTTTCTTCATTAAACAGATGAGAGATTCCCACACCTCTGACCTTCAATTAGCTGAAAGTGTGTAATCCTTTCACGTTCCCAGTGTGTGCGAGTCTGTGTCAGTGTGTGTGTATTTGCATGTGTGTGTGGACAAACGTGTGTGGAAGTGTGTGTGTGTCACATACAATCACAACACTCAAAACGTTGACAGCCCACAGTCAAGACTTTCCATTTTCACACCCCAAAACACACACACACACACTCAGACCACACAGAAAATGTTCTGCATTTTCTACATGAAGGCTTATGAAAGTCAAACACACCCTCAGATTTATGACTGAGTATTAAAAGCGACAGAGAGAACACTAAAAACACTCCATGTATGCTGTTCACTATGAAGTAGAGTGATATAGAGGATGAATCAGTGTGGCCATTCTCCTCAAGCATCACACTGTCCTTGCTAAAATACTGATATCCCCCCTGTAAGTGTATATCAGTACATTACACATTTAAATGATCTTTTTCATCACTCTCTTTTTCCCTTCTTCCCTCTCTCTCTCCCTCTCTTCTACTCTCGTCTGAGTGACCTGGTCCTCACTCATTTACTATAAAATAGCCCTAAATTGGATTCCGTGTGCGGCGATGTTAGACTACCTGTCCCATTCAGATAAACAGCTGGATGACAGATGCCGAGGACAGCACACAGTGTACTGGCAAGATGAATATCCACACACACAAACACACCCACACACACTCACACACACACACACACTGGTGGGGCCTGGTTGCGTTTCTCTTGCTCTCGCTTTTCTTTTTTTCCTTCAGTGTCTGTTTCTCTTTCTCCATCTATCTCTCCGTCTCTATCTCTCTCCCTCCTTCTCGTCTCAGATGCTTCTCTGCACATCAAATGAGATTTTCAACCAGAGCGACCTTCAAGGCAACCAGATGGATGTATATCCAGAGATTTGTGTGTGTTCGCATGTGTGTGTGTGTGTGTGTGTGTGTGTGTGTGTGTGTGTGTGTGTGTGTGTGTGTGTGTGCAACATAGCTCAGGCTGCTGAAGTTTCAGCTACAGTGACTGATCACTATGCATGGCCTTCTGGGTAACAAAACCCAAACAGGGGTCGACATCGATCCTGCTGAGGGGTGTGCTGGTGGTCCAGACTTTGACTTACAGTGTTTGTGCATGTGTGTGTGTGTGTGTGTGTCTGTGTGTGTGTGTGTGTGTGTGTGTGTGTGTGTGTGTGTGTGTGTGTGTGTGTGTGTGTGTGTGTGTGTGTGTGTGTGTGTGTTTTGTGTGTGTGTGTGTGTGTGTGTGTGTGTGTGTGTGTGTGTGTGTCTGTGTTAGATGAGCGCTCAGGCTGCCATTTGAATTATTGAGCTGCAAGTGTGACAGTAGTCGCCATGGTGTTGGGTGAGGCGGACGTCACTTTCCGGCCAGACTGTTGCGTAATTGCACATCTCTCCAGACACACACATACACACACACACACACACACACACACACACACACACACACACACACACACACACACACACACACACGAGCACCCAGACACACTCTCATGAAGCCTATGTCTGCGGTGTCATAATACACAGGGCCAGATGGCTCAAAGGTGTTAAATAAACAAAAATCATTCTCGTGATGGACCTGTCTTAATATTGCAGCTGCTTTAGTCACACACACACACACCCCACACACACGGATACACATCAACAAACACAATGACATTCACATATGGACAAAAAGACACACATCCACACACATATTGGCACAAAACACACACACACACACACACACACACACACACACACACACACACACACACACATAGGCATGCACATTTGTTCTATTTTTGACTTCCTTCCCCAAAGACAACACTCCTCACAACCAAAGGACTCGATGTTCTACTGTGTGTTCGTGTGTGTGTGTGTGTGTGTGTGTGTGTGTGTGTGTGTGTGTGTGTGTGTGTGTGTGTGTGTGCTTGTCTTGTTTGTGTGTGGAAGGGGCAGAGGGATGTGAGGGTACTAGATGCAGTGATTCAGTAGAACAGAGGATAGCATCCCGCTGTGGCATTTGAATACTGAGGACACATGCAAACACACACACACACACACACACACACACACACACAGTATTTAGCCCCTTCAATAAAGAGGAAGGATGAAGGTTGACAGAACACAGAGTTGATACGCATTAAAGTGTAAGTGTGTAATCACCACATGTGTTCGTGGGGAGGGGGGCTATTCATGGTTGTGTTTGTCTGTGAGTGTGTGTGTGTCTGTGAGTGTGTGTGTGTGTACCAGCTCAAACCCACTATGCACTATCCGGCTGCAACAGCTGGACTGACAGTTGTCCTCTCTTGGGTATATATTCAAAAAAGTGACACACTCACACACACACACACACACACACACACACACACACACACACACACACACACACACACACATAATGCACGGCCGGCATGGCAGCAGGACAGCAGAGGGAGAGTAGGCATTATGCGGTGCTATTCTTCCCCGACTAAGCTGCTGCCCAAAATCCCTTTGTGAGGGTAGCAGTCGGACATCTTCACTCAGACTATGTTACAGGGACAGCCTGTTCTCACACAGCCCAGTGCTTTCATAATAATGCAACATAGTGTGTATCACGATAACACACACACACACACACACACACACACACACACACACACACACACACACACACACACACACACACACACACACACACACACACACATGTATGTCTGCACACACATATACAGTAGTGTAGACACATACATACAAGGCATTGTTAGCAACCACATATGCAGTATGTACTGTATATACATGCTTGCATGCACATTTTTAGCCCAGATAGATGTACACCCAGATACATGATGCAAAACACCACACACACACACACACACACACATACACACACACACACACACACACACAGAAACACACACACCCACACAGAAACACACACACACACACACACACACACACACACACACACACACACACACACACAAAGAAACACACACACAGAAACACACATTTACCACTAGCAGGCAGCAACACTTTGCACAAACAAATGCAAACAATAATGTTCATCCTCTAGATACAGTTAGCCCTTCACAGAGACTATGGTTATCTACAAATAAACACACAGACGCACACAGACACACACATACACACACATGTGCACACACACACACACACACACACACACACACACACACACACACACACACACACACACACACACACACACACACACACACATGAACACACGTGCACACTCATCATCACTGCAGGGAGAGCCTTTGCTCCTGAAACATGTGCACACAAAAGAGCACAGATTCTTCGACAGTTCAAAGCGTGGTCAGAGCAACTGGAGCATACAGGGGAGCAGCTGCACACATCACCAAACTCACACACACACACACACACACACACACACACACACACACACACACACACACACAGCAAACAACAACAACACACACTGCACCTCACCACTCAGCACTCACAGTGTTTGGGCAATGTCTCTTGTATTTACGAAACAGGCTGAGGCTGGCTGAAATTGTTTGTTGAAGTGTAGTCAATGAGGACAAAAAAGGCAAGGTTTCAGTTTGCCTGACTTTTTGCAGTGTTTCTCTCCCTGTGTGTCATGATCGTGTGTGTGTGTGTGTGTGTGTGTGTGTGTGTGTGTGTGTGTGTGTGGAGAGACCTTATTAGGGGAGGAGTAGGCACACGAGCATGAGCGCGTGCGCTAGCAGGCAGGCAGTCATTAGCTCAATGTCAGAGCAACGGGCACATGGGCATCAGGCCCCTATGGCATTAGTCTGGCTCCGCCACACACTGCTCTCTCTCTCTCTATCTCTCTCTTTCATCCACCCTCCCTCCATCTCTCTCTCTCTCTCTCTGTGTGTCTGTCTATTTCACTATCTCTGTCCTGCTCCCTCTCTCACTATTTGTCCTTCTATTTTGTCCCCTGTGTTTCTCTGCCTCTGTCTGTCTCAGTCAGTCCCGCTCTAAATGGCTAATCTCTTTTTCCCTGTCTGTCTGACTGATCCCTGTCACTCTATCTTTCTCCCTCCATCCAGAAT
>NC_063200.1:27472475-27479975 GCF_017589495.1 Alosa alosa | reverse complement strand
TCTCATACACACACACACACACACACACACACACACACACACACACACACACACACACACACACACACACACACACAGACAGACACACAAACATACACACACATATATCTCCCATTACAATCACTTGCTACCAGGGGAACAGGTTGCGTCCCGCTAACTGGAAATGGAGCTCTGTTGGACATGATGAGACCCATCCAGAGTCCATAACTCAGCCGCCACATCTGCCCGTGAGCGGCCTGTGTCTGGGCTGCTGGAAGCTCGTTCCTGACCAGGCACAGAGGAAGAGAGCTGTCAGAGCTGCCAGTTAATACTGAAACAGTCACTCCCAAAGCATGCTGGGTAAATCCCTGTGTGTGTGTGTGTGTGTGTGTGTGTGTGTGTGTGTGTGTGTGTGTGTGTGTGTGTGTGTGTGTGTGTGTGTGTGTGTGTGTGTGTGTATGTGTGTGCGTGTGGCAAGGGTGATTTATGAAACAGAGTCTCTTGGATTACTGGATACTTCAGTGTGTTGTGTAACCACAACAGAAAAGGTTATGGGAAGAGCTACACTACAGTACAGTGGGTGACATTGCGGGCCAAATGGTTAATGGAGGGCGTAGAGAGGCTGTGCTGGTTACAGTAAGGGTGATGTGCTTAGGCCACAATGTGCTTCATTTGCTTAATTTATTGTTGATGTCACAGAGAGACCGGGTTTAATAGGGTCATTCAAGTTTGGACAAGACAAGTTTGGGTGAGAGTGCCTCTAAAACTGACCTTTGTCATGGGTGTTTTGAGGTTGTGCTTTGGACTAATTTAGCCGTGGCAGTTATAATGTGGTTAAAATACAGTTAAATCTGTATGTATAAACAGCACAACAAAGGGGAAATAATGAGTCAGGAGGGAATAGTTCAGAAATGAGTAGGTGGTTTTGTGTTCAGGTTGCCATGAACTTATGTTTAACATTTAACCCTTAGAACCCTAAGCTGTTTTTAGGGCATTTTCACTACCTTTATTCATGAGGATTTATTCTGGTCATTGTAAGTGCCACACACACATATTATATATTGTTTTTTTCAGCAGAGTCTAGGCTATCCAGATCATTTCATGTATTAGTACTAGTTACGGAAATAAATGCCATTTTTTATTTAGTGATGAAAAATGACCTTTCTGCGCTCCATATCTGTGACACGAACTGATCTGACCTGACTTGATCCGAGGTTGTTAGCCTGCATGCCTATGGTGTATGTACTCATAATGATTCTCAACTTTTTACTGCATTGCCATGAACAAAGTAAAGGCAAAAAAGGTGTTTCTTTGTTGAACAAATTGGGATGCAATGTGATCCTTGAATTAGATTCCATGCAGGAATTTGCTAGGATCTCAAAACCGGATTATGAACATGCTTTGCCATAGAGAAACACACAATAGCGTTGTATTATAAACATGCTTTGCCACAAGAACATACAAAAACGTGGGGTAAGTCCAGCTATATGAAGTTATTATTTTGCTGTCACTTCATCTGTTTTATAACCCAGAAGGAGCTATTAATGATAGCTCTGAGTCTCCTCTTTCATCTGACATGTGTGGCATATCTATCCGATCACGGGTCTGCAAGTATTTAAAACGAGAGTAATGGGTGTGCAGCGTTGGTTTGTGTACATGATGTTATTATTTTGCAGTCACTTCGTCTGTTTTTATAAGCCAGAAGGATCGATAAACATGGTACCAATGGATAGCCCTGTGTCCCCTCTTTCATCTGATATGTGTGCCATATCTATGCGATCACGAGTTCACGAGTAATTCAAACGAGAGTAATGGGTGCGCAGGTGAACGCAGAGAAGTATAGACTGTAAATATGATGCAATTTGATTTAATTTCATGATTTTTTTTTTTTCAGTCATTCATCGTACAGACAAATGTGTAGTCTCTTTGAAAGCCCCACTTCTGCTCTGTCATGCAATAAAGGTTTCATCTCGCTGCGATGAACAGTTCCAGAGCAATGTAACAGAGAAAAAAGGGTGTGTTTTTTGACGCACTTTGAGTCTAAGGGTTAAAGCCTGTGAAGAAACATCACCAATAGAGGTGAGATTGTGATGAGATTGTGTTGACCTTGCAGTCGTGTCATAGTTTCTGTACACTGTTATGTTGTTTTGAGGTTGAGTTTTGATTGTGTGCCGTGTTTAGACTGTGGCGCCATTATGTTTCAGGTTTAATTGCAGTGTGTATGAGCTGTGGACAGGGTTATAGTTTTGCGCCTGAGGTCAGGGCTGGCTATCAAAGGTGAGGGTTGTGAAGTGAAGGCGCTTAATGCAGAAGTGAGACTATGAGGTGGTTGTGCTGTGGTTGTGGTCATGGTGTGTGTGTGTGTGTGTGTGTGTGTGTGTGTGTGTGTGTGTGTGTGTGTGTGTGTGTGTTTAGTGTGTATGGCTTACCGGAGGACAGGCGTCGCTGGTGGAGGTGGCACATGCCACTGAAGCAGGTGCAGCCATCGGAGCGGCCTCTCTGTGGGGGGGGCGCCAGCGAGCACTGAGGCTTCAGGAACCCTGTGAGGGGGAGGAGCAGACGTTAATAGAGATATTACCTGCAAGCAGAGTAAAACATTGCAAACATATCCTTGAATTTTATTGCTTTTATTGGTGTGTATAAGACCCAAGTAGTACGAGTCTACCCTTCAAGATATAGCCCATGTACCCTTTCAACTCCGCAAATGAGGTCTTGGAATGAGGTCCCTTTGCTTTAATCAACCTCCGACTTCTTGCCTGTGCCGTCCTTAACAACAGAGCCTCACGTGTGATCTGCCTGCCCTCTAGCATTTGCCGCCCGGTCTCTCCCCTGCCCTCTCTGACCCTGAGCCCTCTGTCTTACTCAATGTATCTATTTTCTCTCTCTCTCTCTCTCTCTCTCTCTCTATAACTCTCTCTTTCACTCATTCTCTCTCACACACACACAAACGGGGACTCCAGGAATAGTGGTACTGAAACAATAGCCAAGCGTCAGAGGTGTGTGTGTGTGTGTGTGTGTGTGTGTCTACACCCACATGTGTCCTGCAAGTATATCTGCCTATGCGTGCGATCCCGAGCAGCAGTGAGGTGAACAGCGGCGACCTCTGCCCCGCTAAAATGCCACGTCTCCCGGCGGGCTTGGAGAGGGGTCAAGGCAGGGGACCGATAGAGGAGCGCCTCCCGGGGACGAAAGGGTTAACCCGAGCACCGATCCCTCAGAACACACGCCCTGCAGCTCTCTGTCTCCTGCAATAGCGTCACTTCCACGGCGGGAGGCCAGGGGAGACACAATGCTCTGATGGGACTCAAAGGCTCCCTTTCACAGCGGTGCCATAATGGAATAGTGCATTATGGGGATGGGATTACTATGTACTGTTGCACAGCAAAACACACATACAGATACTGTATACATACAGTATGTACAGGCACACACACACACACACACACACACACACACACACACACACACACACACACACACACACACACACAGAGTCAAAGACACACACAAACATGCACACACACACACACTGAAAAGGATTAAAAAGGATATGCAGCTGAATATTTAAATAGATGGATTTCTTCTCACATCTGCTTTTAACGGTCCGAGAAGAGACCCAATGGCCCAGTCCGCCTGGCCAGACATACAGTATATGACAATATACAGCTGGGGACGACCGTGGGAGACTCCAGCATTAATGTGGGTGGGAGTAAGTGAAGAATAAACTGAATTTCATTGAACCAGAGATGATTGAAATGGAAAAGGACAAACATTTCTGCTCGCAGAAGTTCAGAAAGTCCTGAACCAAAGTCACATCCTGCTCCCGCGAGACCAGGCAGAAGTTTACTTTAAAATCAGTCAAGCTTCACCAAGACTCAGAGTTTCAGAATGATTCATGTGTGTGTGTGTGTGTGTGTGTGTGTGTGTGTGTGTGTGTGTGTGTGTGTGGAATGAGTGAGTTCATGCGGCATGAGTGTCTGGACTCAGCAATCATCCGCTCAACTCCATCCCCCACATGTGGAGACCTTTAGGGAGTGGACACACACACACACACACACACACACACATACTAATACACCTCTACACACACACACACACACACACACACACACACACACACACACACACACACACATACACTAATACACCTCCACACATTCACACACACACACACACACACACACACACACACACACTAACACACACACACACACACACACACACACACACACACACACACAACACCACACACACACACACATAACTCCACCTCCGTTCAATAAAGCTGCAGTGACGGTGGAGCAGCAAGGCTCGCCAATGACGAGGAGCTCAGAGAAATGACATTTAAAACAGACAGAGGGTTATTGAATTAGTTCTCCATGATGAACCGACAGAGACACAGAGGCACTGGCCAAGGGCACGCCAGGAGAGACGGAGAGAGAGATGGAGGTAGAGAGAGAGATGGAGAGAGAGAAAGGGGGAGAGAGAGATAAAGTGAGGGAGAGAGAGAGAGAGAAAGGAGAGAGAAAGGAAGGAAGAGGGATAGAGAGAATGACAAGAGGGGCAAAGAGGATATGAAAATGAAAGTACAGGAAGAGAAAAAGAGAGAGAGAGTGCAGAAGGAAAAAACAGATACAAGCTGCCAATCACACACATCCAACTGGCATTTGATTTACGTTGTAGAAATATGCAAATGCCAAGGAAGGATCAGGAGAGGTAGAGGAGACAGACAGGGAGAGAGAGAGAGAGAGAAAGGGAGGGGAGGGACGAAGAGGCGGATGATGTATATCCTCGGCATAACAGAGGGATGGCGGAGGAAGAAAGTGTGAGGTGATGGATGCCGCTTACATAACGCTGGCTGATTTATGACTCACAGACGTGTCCCATCTTCAGTGTGGGGAGTGATGTAAATTTAAACAAATGTTTTCAAAAAGCCACACATCAAAAAGAAAAAAGAAAAAAAAAAACACAACCATACCTTCACTTTCACGTGTGTCAGTGGGCCTGTTATTTTTTCCTGGCACCCACTGCAATGGCGTATGTGACACATGCTGAATGTCAAACTAGTGGCAAAACTACTGGAGCTCTGTGTGTGTGTGTGTGTGTGTGTGTGTGTGTGTATGTGTGTGTGTGTGTGTGTGTGTGTGTGTGTGTGTGTGTGTGTGTGTGTGTGTGTGTGTGTGTTTGGCCAACAGCTAAGAGTAACCCCACCATACAAGGACCATGGCCAAGGCCCCAAAAATGTTTTTGTCTTTCGCCCTTTGATTGATTATTCTAGCGGTTTGATGGGTACATGTATTGCCAGTTGAATATGAAACTGTTATTATTTGTAGCCTCTAGCCCCTCCTTTTCCAAATTAATGGCTACTTCCCACGTGTCCCCAGGAGAAACACAGGCTTGACAAGTAAAATAAATGAAAGGGGAGTTTATTCAGGCTGGTTAAAAAGACGTTGACCAGCAGGAGTGTGTGGGAGGGGAGGAGTGTGTTTCTTTCTCAGTGGCACTCGGACTGAATAGAGGTACTGATGGGTTACATGACTAATACTGAGAGAACGAAGGAGCTGACGCCTTCACTAAGCACGACCACTCCCCAACACACACTCTCACACACACACACCCTGTTCAAACACACACACACGCACACACACACACACACACACACACACACACACACACACACACACACACACACACACACACACACACACACGGTTAAAGCTCCTCAAAACAAACATACCGAATGTTGTTTCCAATTTGCACAAAACCAATACCACCTCATTCACACAAGAGGTGTGAACGGCTTATTTTTCTTTCCAAAATGTTCAATACTGCAAGACCACTAAGAAGTGAAGGCCAACAAATGTCACCTGCTCTCTGTAAGCTTTGTGTAATGAACAAAAATGCATCCATACTGTAGATGAACCAAGGATGGTGTTAAAGGTACATAAAGATATAACAATATTTATCGTTGACATTATAAATTAGGTATAAGAAAATATAAAATATCTAATTTCAACAAATGGCAATCATTTCAAATAACCATACAGTAGTTTGCATAGTAGACCCCAAGCAGAGAGAGGGAGAAGAAAAGAGGTAGCAGAAAAGACAGGATGAGGGACAAGGTGAGAAAAAGAGAGAGAGGCAAAAAGGGACAGAGGGAGAGGGATGGGGGGGAAAGGGGGCCATCTGGCTACTCTCCGGCGTCTGGCTCCTTCATCTAGCTTGTTATATACAGTAATAAAAGTCTGCCATACACTAAACATAAAATAGCCAACTCCTCTGTAGAAACGTATAATTCCTAAATGAAATCTGCACCATCGGTGATGAGGGAAAAAACCTGTCTATCCAGCGGTAGCACTCAGTCTGGGATGTGTGTGTGTGTGTGTGTGTGTGTGTGTGTGTGTGTGTATGTGTTTGAAAGTACTCCTTTGAGTGTAGAGGATGAAGGGGCATTAAGGCGTCTTGCACATTCTCCCTCCCTCTCTCTCTCTTTCACACACACACACACACACACACACACACACACACACACACACACACACACACACACATATACACACACACTCTCTCTCTCTCCCTCTCTGTCCATCTCTCTCTTTCTCACTTTATTGCAGAGCTCTCGGTTTAAACCTCATGATTAGTGGGCAGTTTGATCTTTTTTACCCAGCAGCCTCTGATCCTCTCTTCAGCTACAGACAGTCCACTTGATTAGACGGCCGCAGCAGGGGACCCGGCCTCGGCCGCCACTTCCACAGAGTGGACGCCCGTCATCCTTAGGGCCCTGGCAGACAATCTGCACATCACGGCTTTAGCACCAATCAAAGAGAGCGCGGGGCCTGCGATGCCTCGTTAGGGTGCGGGTGAGCTAACGAGGCGCTCCCGGCACGACTCCAGCCTCTAAGGGAGTGTCTGTACGTCTGGAAAGGGAAATTGTGTGTGTGTGTGTGTGTGTGTGTGTGTGTGTGTGTGTGTGTGTGTGTGTGTATGTGAAACAGAAATGTCCAGCTCCGTGGTTAAAGTGACAGTGTTAATGAGACACACCCATGCGCAGCATGCAATAATGAAAGCCCTGCTCTCTGTGGGCAGGCATGGGTGATGAGTGGGCTTAACGGAGCCGTGCTAATGAAAACAATGGACCAGCTAAGGGTCTGCATACGCACACACACACGAACACGCACACGGACACACACACACACACACACATATATGTGTACACACACACAGACACACAGACACACAGACAGACACACACACACACACACACACACACACACACACAAACACACACTCTCTCTCTCTCTCTCTCTCTCTCTCAAATCTGAGGGTGGATGTTCCTGCTCGTGTGTGTGAATATGACGATACCATGATAGCTCCAGCCATACATAATGCAAATAAACATGTTGTGCCATCTGAGCAACAAACTGTGCTCGCTGATTGATGAAGCTGATAAGGAAATGCATCTTTGATACCAGGAAGTGGTTGAGATGTTTGTTTTTGTAATTAAATCCCCCATGATATCAA
>NC_063200.1:27464975-27469975 GCF_017589495.1 Alosa alosa | reverse complement strand
CATCTGCTGATTTCCAATGAAATCTAAATACTGTAGCGCATATTGGGAGGAAAAAGTGAGTGACTAACAGAGGGAAAGAGAGGGAGAGTGTGAAAGTGAAAGAGTGAGGGGAGGGCGGGAAAGAGGAAGACAGATATCCATCTCAGCTTAGGGTACAATCAGTGCACTAGATCCACCTATTCAATTTCCTCTCTCTACACTTTCCGGGTACTGCACACTGCACTGTAGAATTGCTACTTTGGAAGCAAATGAAAGTCACACGAAAGCCACACAACCACGGCTGTCTTAGAAAGTCCTGCTGTCCAGCCAACACCTCCCACTCAGACCTGCAAGTGTCCAAACGACAGTCCATCAGTGGGCGAGGAATTTTAACTTTCGCTCTGGACTGCGTAAAGGTGTCTTCTAACTGCTTGGCAAGCTGGCTGCAGGTCTACTGCATGCATATGCTATGGAAAACCACCTGGGCATGGGGTGGGGCGGATACTGCCAACGGTATTTCAGTTCTCGATTTCAAGTTCTCGATTGCCTTTCATTCTGAGAAAACACGCACAGACACACACTCCTTGCTACAAACTATTTCACTTCACCCTGCCTGCAGCAAAGCCATACATGAACCGTTAAACACACAATGCAAGCTGGCTATTCATCTGGAAACCGTTGTTTACCCAGCCCTCCATTCATATCTGCAGCTTGGCGTCTTACAAAAGCCTTCCAGTGTCAAAAAAGTCTCTTTCAGTCTCAATACAGCTCGTCAACACTAACTAACTCCCGCCTAACTGCTTCTTGTCCATGGACCACCGTCCGTCTGCGTCTTCTGACCATTTCCTATCAATGGAATGGTCTAAATCATCTTTCCACTTCTCAGTGGGCATGCCTGAGAGAAGAACTCTCTGAGGACAAAACAACAACCATCAATGGAGAAATGCCCTTGAGAGCACGACTTTGTGGCAATGAGTGAGAGAAGTAGGCAGCAACCTCCTTGACGTGTAGTATAAGTATATATACTCTTTTGATCCCGTGAGGGAAATTTGGTCTCTGCCTGCAACAACAGTGGCGCGCAAGGAGTAGTGAGGGGTTAGGTGCCTTGCTCAAGGGCACTTCAGCCGTGCCTACTGGTCGGGGTTCAAACCGGCAACCCTCCGGTTACAAGTCCGAAGCGCTAACCAGTAGGCCACGGCTGCTCCCACGTGTGGGAGAAGTAGGCAGCAACCTCCTTGATGTGTGCCGCAGCTAAACCTCACACTTTCTATTGAGATCGTATCTGCACAGTCAAGGCTGAAATAATGTCTGTGTGCTTGCTGTGTGTTTTTTCTTTGTGTGTGTGTATGTCTATATATATATATATGTGTGTGTGTGTGTGTGTGTGTGTGTGTGTGTGTGTGTGTGTGTGTGTGTGTGTGTGTGTGTGTGTGTGTGTGTGTGTGTGTGTGTGTGTGTGTGTGTGTGTCTGTGTAGATAGAATTCAGATAAAAGTGTGCTCATCTGCTGATCACACACATGCTCTCACATGCACTCACATGCGCAGCACAAAGACTGCAAAGCCTGAAGGTTGAGTCTCCAACACCCACACCCATACAGCGATAGTGACCACGAGCCGCTAACAGAGCTAGCTAAGCAAAGTCAAGCTCGACTTGTGCTCAGTGGTCGTAGTTCAAGACTTTAACTTTACTGACTCATTTGTAATCTTTCACTTCCTGTCTGCGAGGAGGACTGACACCGGGGGCGGGGGGGGGGCAGCCTGAGGGGAGAGAAAGACGGTCACGTGAGTCCAGTAAGCTAACCGGGCGCTCCAGCTGGAGATTAATGAACATGTGGACGAGCCTAATGCCATTAGGTCTGTCCTCTTTCTCTCAGGGAACAGAGCAGTTAGCCCAGGGCCAGAGATGATGCTATGAGGGAGAGAGGGACAGAGAGAGAGAGAGAGAGAGAGAGAGAGAGAGAGAGAGAGAGAGAGAGAGAGAGAGGAGGGGGGCAGCTAGGGGATACTGGGGAGGAAGAGACAGAAAGAGCAAGGAGAGAAAAGGTAAGGGGAGGGGGAGAGAGAGACAGAGAAAAGAAAGGGATAGAGGAAGGAAGGAAGAGCGAGAGACAGAGAGGGGAGGCAGTGAGGACACATATAGGGATAATGAGAGGATGTATTCTGGTCAGGAGGAGCGTAATGTAAAATACACGTGTGTGTGTGTGTGTGTGTGTGTGTGTGTGTGTGTGTGTGTGTGTGTGTGTGTGTGTGTTTTTCTCTGAGTGGTTTCAAGAATAAAAGAGAGAACTTTTCAAAATTATGGTTTGTGGTCACACGTCACTCCTTCTTCTGGGCCTGCTTTAGGACAAGGAGCTCAGTCTCTCTCTCTCTCCTTCTCTCTCTCTCTCTCTCTCTCTCTCTCTGCCTCTTTTTCTCCTTCCCTCTTTTCACTCCTCTTTGACGTTCTCCTTTTCCATGCCCACATAGTTCCCGCTGGACAAGCGCTCTAATCAAATCAGTGTGATTGGCCTCACAGAGAAAAGAAAAGGGTCTCCTTTGATGGCGACAGAGACAAGGAAGCATTTAAGAAGCAAAATATTCCTGCCAACATCTCCTCTGTTCAGCAGACACATGACACAGACACCGCCTCAGTAGACACCCTACCACAGGCCTCAGGCTCCTCTCTTCCTGTCGTCCCACCTCCCCTTCCCCATCCCTCTCTCTCTCTCTCTCTCTCCTTCCTTACACTCTTTCCCTCACTTTCCCTCTCGGCTCATGGCTACAGAGGAGCATTACACACTCCATTCTCCATAGACACTCCATTGTCAAAGTGACAAAGAGCAAAAGCTTTTCTCCTCATTTCTCCTAACAGCTTGGTTTAGGCCACTGTCTCCTGAAGGTCTCCCTGCTACTTGTTTCCAACAAAAGTTGGTAGGTGTTTTGTCAGTTTATATTCTACACACAACTCGTACAGTTTTGACCTGTGTTACAGCGTACTTATACTGCGGTCAAGTGGCCAGTTTATTAGACCAAACTACTTTAACAATTTGTTTGTTCTTTGACAGGGACTTTTATTATGAAGGAAGCCAGACTAGCTGGCTGCAGTGATGCAAGCAAATGCAATCACGGCGAGGGAGTGAATTAGACGCAGGGAGCTTCGTAGCGGAGCGGCAGCGTGAGAGACGCCGGCCCAGAACGAGCTGAGGGGAGAGACTGAAGGGAGACCGCCGAGCTCTGTTTGACTCACAGTCCAGCCTGAGGCCGCTGGAGAGACCTTCACTTTGTCTATCGCCCACTTGCTGGCTCGGCATGCCTCACTCACCACACACACACACACACACACACACACACACACACACACACACCACACCACACCATCATCACAACACACCACAGATTACAAACTACACTACACACTTGAGAATACCTATAAATTTGTACTGTTTATGCAGCATTGTAATATGTGAAGCAATTCGGCTAGTGATAGGTTTGTAATGGCTTGATTGAACCACTCTCTCCAAAATAGAAATCCACAAACAGAAAGACATGTAAGCAGACAAATCTAGATGGACATCTTTACACACCGAGGCACACTATTTCAAATTACATCATTATGTATCGACGCGGCGCCCACGCCCACTGTCTCGCCACTGAACAATGTGCTTCTCTCTGACCCAGATTCTCCCGCCATGCCTGTCCAGCAGAGATAAACCACACACACACACACACACACACAATCTCACAGGACGCACCTGAACAAGCCCTTTCTGTCACAATGCTTAAAGTGAGCCCTTTGCAGGATCGATGTGCTCAGATTTCTAATGTTATTTTTTGTGTATTCATTTTGCAGACTGAGAGAGACTTGTTTCTCAAGTTCTCAAGTATAACTCAGGCAGCACTGTCAATAGCCCAGCAACTGACAGCAACACTCGCAGGTGCATAGCATCTCATCTAACCCTGGCACAGTGCTAATAGAGACAGCTGTGCTAGTGTACAGTGTGCTGAATACTGGCCTGTAACTAGAATAAACAGACAGTATCTCACACACACTTAACCAGTGCTGGTCTAACATACTGTATGTAAACAGCTACAGTGATTTCCTTTGTATTAGTCGCATTGTGTATAAACCGCAGGACAGCATATGCATGCAAGTTAAATACCATACACTGACCATACACCTGACAATACCATATTAACTGCTCCTGTGTATTACAGTAACCTCATAGCTGAAGAAATTTAGCAAAATCAGTGGATAAACCGTGGCTAATAGTTGGGAAATTACGGTAATGAAGATCTAAAAACTCAAGTACACAAGTACCGGTTTGAATCATAGAAGGCATTCATTCAACCTTCCCCCCTTCCTCTCTTTCGCTACGTTTGCTAACATTCATCCACCCCACCCCCCTTCTGAATAAATGACTACAGTGAACTGTTTTCAGCCATGTAGAACCTGACACACAACCATCTGGCGCAGTGCGACTGAAGCCTTCAATTTGCAGCGGCGCTCCAGTGAGCCTTGCGGCTTTGCCGTCGGACAGGTCGTTCGGAATGGATTAGCGGTTCGGGGCTGCAGACCGAACGACTGCAGGTCTGCATTCTTGGTTCGGGGGGGGACGCTCGCTCATTTGCTCTCGTCTCTGACGTTAAGATGAGGGTTGGGGGGCTCTTCCACTGCACCCCCCCCGATAATTGTGACTTTGCAGCGGAGGATGGAAATTAGAACGGAAGGCCGCTGGGGGAAGAGAAACGTGAAAGGATGGCTTTTTTCTTCTGTGCCTGCAGATGAATGCACGAGTATGACTGTGTGTGTGTGTGTGTGTGTGTGTGTGTGTGTGTGTGTGTGTGTGTGAGTGAATATGAGTGTGCTGTATTTTTTTATAAAAGAGTGCAATCAGCAATTTGACCACTGCGGCCTGGACGCCGCTGAATGGGTGGTGAGGAACAGGAGGTGAGACCAGACCAAAATGAGCGCTGTGAAAACATCCCCCGCCAAAGTGCCAGCCCACTATAAAACACAGAGGGCCGGGCTTTAAGAGAGCTC
>NC_063200.1:27439975-27449975 GCF_017589495.1 Alosa alosa | reverse complement strand
CTTTAAAATTAAAGCTTCATCAAAAATGAACACAGGCCCTGGAGCGCTGAAACAGCTTCCTTTCAATTGGCATGGTTCCTCCATTCTTATTCTCACCCACCCAGTTAACACAAGTCATTTTTACACCACTGTCAAGAACCAACTAACCACTACTGACCACATGTTCAGCTGCAGCCCTACAGTGTGTCAGTAGCCCCTCCTCCAAACCCCCTCCGACAAGCAGCCACTTCATACATATAATATCGTTCCATATCTGAAGGCGGATAAATAATTCACAGCAGTCTAATACCACAGATCTGACAGCCCTGGTCTGTGTCTGAATAGTTGTGGAACAAACATTGCCGCTCCGGCTTCACTGAAGGGGCCACTCGGATAAGGGACCTCAAGGCACGGGCAACTGCTCTGTTGCCCATGGCGTTCGTTTCCGTAATCTGTGATTGAACGTCTCCCTAGCGCTGCACTGAGCCAGTGTCTTCCTATTGACTCGTCGGCTGTGCGGCTCTGCAGCCTCTTGGCCCCTGGTTGCCAGTCCGTTTCAGTATTCTGGACAGCTGTTGGCTGTGTGCGAGCACGGAAGCTGGAGTGTTCTTTTTTTTTTTTTTTTTGAAACTCTGACGAGTCTGGCAAGCGGCCGTCTCCGATCTAATTCATGAACTGTGGCAGTCTGCGCAGCGCGAGCCGCCCAAGCTGTTTGCAGACTGAGCCTAACAAGTCTTTGGCACCTGAGGAAGGACACACACACACACACACAAACGCCCAAGCACACCCACACATAAACATACAACCCTTATCTCCTTATTACGGAAGAAATCACAACGCTGTGTACACCAACTGAACCGATTAATCTCTCTCCATCTCGAAACGAGACTTGAAGGAGAAAAAAGTAATAAGAGTCCTCCTAGATAACTAGTGCAACTCCACGTGGAGGAAAAAACAGTGCTGGTCTGACTGCATCAAAGGCATTGGGCTTTCCATCCATTACACATATTCACATATACACACATCACATATTCACATATCACAACCAAGTAATGCTGCAGAATTTGGGTCAATGCTTCAATTTAGAAGCCGTATGCTTTAGTGTACGTAAAACAAATATATAAATATGTAACTGGATAAATAAATATGCCCTTGAAACGAATATGCACACACAAAATAATAAAGAGGGAGGGAGACAGAAAGAGAGATAAAAAGAGAGAGAAACAGACATGGGACCTGGGAGAAAAGAGAGAGAGTTAGAGAGAGAGAGTTAGAGAGAGAGAGAGAGAGAGAGAGAGAGCAAGTGAAAGAAAAGACATCACTAAGCCACCGATCATTCATCTCCACTTGAAAAATGTTGCCGCCGACGTTTGAAAGGGGGCCGACACCGATGGAATTTCAAATGCGGCGCTTGTCTCTTTAATTACAGGGAGAGCCGTTAGTGGAGAACATCTACACCGTTTTATACAAGCAAGCAAGCGGTGTCTATGCAACAGCCAATTACCAGGCAGGCAAGCAAGCAAGCAGGGTCGGGCAGTAAGTGAGAAAGTGAAGATGAGGAGTGGACCGGCCTCGGAGTGTTAAACTGCCCAGGCCTCTGATACGGTAACATAGTGCAATAATGACCTCTAACATAGTGCGATAATGACCTCTATACACACCAGAGGAAGAAGGGACTTTTAAGCACCACTATGTCCTGAAAGTCACACAAACACACACTGATGCTCATAGACACACACACACACACACACACACACACACACACACACACACAGATTCAGCAGCAAAGGGCCATGTCTCTGATAATTGCTCATCATGGGGCTTTGATTAGGTGTCAACTCAGGCTACATTAAAGGGCATGCGATCACATGTCCACAAGTGCAGCACGCGCGCACACACACACACACACACACACACACACACACATATATATATATATATATGCACGCACGCTTAAACATATAATGTTCTTACGCTTTAGCACACTGAAGGTTAAGATGAAAACAAACACGAAAACCAACAATACAGCATCTCTGTGCACTATTAGGTAAAGAGCAGTTGATGTTGTTGTTGTTGTTGTGGTGGTGGTGGTGGTATGTGTGTGTGTGTGTGTGTTTTGTGTGTATGTGTGTAATGCCGCCCATATCAGAACTCAACCTGCTAAATTAATGCGAGTTTACATACCCTAGTCATGAGACAAGTGTGCAGGCCCACTGCAGGCAAAATCCTCTTTTGCCAAGCATTCATTCTCTCACTGGCTCTTTTTCTCTCTCACACATACACTTCATCTTACACTTTTTCTGTTCTTTGCTGTTTTTTACACAACTTTACTTTCATGTGTCAGTTCAGAATTTTGAAAATAGTAGGCCTAACCATTTAGGAATAAAAGGTAAACAAGCCCTATTATTTATACTGTATTTAGGTTTAGATTTACTTTGAGCAAAATTATTACTGCACCTGGGACCACTGTTGCTAATATAGCTGTAGGCAGCAAGGACATAAATATGATCATTATTGTCTGAATAGATTTTATGATAGGTAAACAGAATGAGCCAGCAATTAAAGGTCAGTTGCAGAGGCAAACAAACGGATCATTAAACAAGGTTATTAGTTTAATGTTTGCCGTCAGAAAATCTAATTAAGATAATACACTATTGAATATATGACTCAATGTGCTACAGTGAGCCTACGCGTGGGCTTAGGCAAGCAGCGAGAAGAAGAGTAGGCTGTATGCTTCTCCAACCTAGGAGCAAGGCTTAGCATATAGACGACTCAGAACGGCTTCATCGTATTTGAAAGTCCATTGTGTAGCCTACATCCACGGGTCCATCTATCTACGCAGGCTTTACGCACTAATGAACCAATTCTTAATGTACTCTATGGGTTACATTAAAGCGGAAAGCTCTTCAAAACAATGCTGTCTTTTGGACACATAGGAATTGCAATCTAAGTGTGTGCTAAAAACCACACCTTAAAGAAAAACTGAGTAAAGAGCCTATCTATTTGCATTCCATGTAGAATAATAATTAAATACCTTTGCCAAGTCAAACGTGTCCATGGAGAGGACAAATAAGATTTTGACCAAAAAAGTAAACTATACGACTGTATGTTCTCCGTGCTGAAAAAGCACTTTGTCAGACAGCCTCGCCATAAGACGGATAAAAAAAAGTTTGCTGAAGTTGGCGCGACACAGCAATTTTACTTTAGTGCTGGGGTCCTTTCAATCTCTAAACAATCAAAAGTCAGATTTTAAGAGTGATCAAACTGGAACGAATGTCGGCTATAACATCGTGTACGAAACATTGTTATTAACATGTGGGTTCGTAATTGTATTTACCAGTGCCAAGCAGTTGTTGCAGGAGTATTTCGCAATCTTTATTTATAGACCTTTACGGAGATGTCTCACATTTGTATTATCTTTGTTTGAATCCTACAGTCTATTGCACTGCAATACTTAAAGTATGTCCCTGAAAGGGTTAACATAATATTCGCAGCAGTAGCCTGGCTAGAATCTTTGGAATTAATCGAACAGATTGTGCCCTTCGATGGATTTGAGTGGTTTCGGACAGGGATATCGAAATGAGATATTTTAAGTCTGCATGCAAATGTAAGAGGATGTGCATTTAAAAAAGTAATTCGGGAAAATCTATTTGAAACCCACGTGCAGTAATCTACCCGACGACGGTGTTATTGATATGATAGCGAATTGTGCATTCCGCGATCAAATAGATAATCGCCGCTGAATTCGCGATAGGCTTGTACACACAGCGAGAGGGAAAGTATCGGAGAATGAAATGTCAGTTGGTAATCAAACCAATCGTGTCATCAGCTCGGATAACGCAGCGGCAGACGGCGGTGTATGTGCGCTTATGGGCAAGTCTGCCCGACGCTCAACTTTTGTTTTGACCAAACAATTATATAAGACCCGGTGGACAGTGAGTTGTTTAGTCCAGATAATAAAGGTAGTGAACTGACAAAAAAAATCGACATGCATAATGTGTGATAAGTATTTTAGCATCCTAAAAGAATAAAAACGTAATAATCGGTGTCGCTGCAAAAATGCAGTAGGCAAGACCGCATATGAAGCTGCATTTTTTTGTCCGTCTTTTACGAGATAGATGTTCTTGGCTATATCTGTGTTTTGAATGAGTAGTCCGGCAATCAGCACTTTGATCTTAAATCTCAGAATAATAAATCAGCAAACAGTTTTCCCAGTCAGACGAAACTTACCCAATGACAAGAAAGGTTTGGTTTCCATGTCTGGGGTTAGCTCATGCCCGCTGACACGACCGCGTTCTGAGGCTCTCGAGCTGGACACGAAGTGGGCTTGGCTGTCGGTAAAACAGTGATCCGGTGGATATATTGTGTCGGTCTGGTGAAGCCGCGGCGGATGGTGTCACAAAATTCACTTAATGACACTACTTCTGTTTGTTCGGGGTTTTCTCTGGCGCGCTCCCTCTCATTCGCTCAGTCGCTACAACTCCCAACTACTGCAAAAGGGACCCAACCAGGGGGGACCTCTACCAACGCACTCAGCGGCGCAGCGACAGACGAGAGAGGGAAAGGGAGAGAGAGAGAGAGAGAGAGAGCGAGAGAGAGCACAATTGGTTAACCCTTCCAAGTGCGCACGCTTCCTAAGTAGCCTAACAAGTAAAACATAAAAAACAGTGAATTTGGCTGAGTTATTGAGCACATGAAATTCAAATGCATAGTTTACAATAGCCTATCTAAAATGGTGTGACTTGAGTTACATGCATAGACATGCATAGAGGCAGAGGGCACGCCACCCACAATATTTAGCTCTGCAAGCTCTGCATTTATACACTCTGTAAATAATTTAAAGTGTACCATCTAGAGATAGATTTTTTTCTAAAGTCTAAAGTTCGTTCGATTGCAAAATACACACTTGCGAATCACTTCAATCTTTATACTTTTATGTATGTTTATCTGATAAAA
Organism: Alosa alosa; assembly: GCF_017589495.1. Taxonomy (NCBI): domain Eukaryota; kingdom Metazoa; phylum Chordata; class Actinopteri; order Clupeiformes; family Clupeidae; genus Alosa; species Alosa alosa. Next base: position 27,445,040 of record NC_063200.1, on the reverse strand, counting down.
AGAAAACCCAACAGGAAACAGAACGTGTGATGGAACATATTGTGTATGATCTCATTTTGTGCTTTCTGTGAAAATCAATATATTTAGTGTAATTTGATCTGACCTGAACCACTCCGAGTTCGGAACCAGATCCAAAACAGTAATGGCGTGGAGGTGTTGTGTTACATTTCTCCAGTCCACAATATTTCCCACAAACCAACCCGCAATCAGCCATTATTGTAGTAAAGTAAACGATATGATTACCAGTCTGATGGTCAGACCCCACAAAACCCCAGCATTCTATAGCAGAATTAATTCAGGGAATGGGTGGAGGATAAAATCATCTTTGGGACTTGTGGTCATTCTTTCAAATAACTATGGATCTCTGGTACATTGCAAGTCTGGAACTCAAGGGATCCAAACATCCGTTTCTTGTGTGAGGCCGGTGAGTTCAGCGGTTAGAATCAATGTTTTCACCATTGATTCTTCACATCTCATCCAAACCAGAAACGTTGGAATTGCCAATGTGAAATGCTTAGTTTAATAGTATGAATATCAAACTGTTTATTTAAAGATTGATTAAAAAAATCTCTCATAGTGTAAATATTTTAACATTTACTTTGTGTAAATGTTGCACGCCATAGGTGCTACATTAGCAATGATGCTACTGAAGTACTGTGTACTGTTTGTGTCTCGCTATTCTGTATTCTAAGGCAACCTGATGTTGTGGAATGGTGGAGTCTTGTTCACTCAGTGCAGTTGGCCTTAACTGTCTCCATGACATTGTCTGTGTCCTGTGTCCTGCTTGGAGAGGAATGAGACTCGCACCACCAAATGACACCTCCTTTAGTATCGTCAACGGCACAGACTGAATGCAGCTCAAAACGGCATGACCTAATGAGAGGATGGCATTGTCACTGATGAGGCTGAATTTGTCCACACACACACACACACACACACACACACACACACACACACCACATCCCCCATATCCAGCTTCTGGAATCTTCCGGTGGTGACATGGGGTCAGGTAGGCCTGGTTAGGGGTTACGGGTGGTGGGAGAGGGGTCTCCTGCATACCATGCGGATCGATGGATAAGTTGCAGACGGCACAGGACGCCGGCTGCTATGGAACAGGCCGCAAGCAAGCCTAGTGCCAGCAATGCACAGTGGCGAATGAGCTCGTGAGCAAGCGGGATTTACATAACACACGTTGCATTAGCACACAGGGAACTAGGTCACCCCTCCACCATCACACCCCTGCTGTTTCTGCATGTGCCGCACAGCCACAGCGAAGACACACACACATTCACTCACACACACACACACACACACATATCTACACATATGCATTCTAAAAGAACACATGTTTTAAATATACAAAAAAAAATGCACTCACATTGAGATTATCTGTACACACAGAAAAAAAATGAAATCATATATATATTCTCCTGATGTTTTGAAAATTCTGTTCCCACAAACATCTGTATGGGGCAAGTTCTAGAAAATGCATGCATACATTTATTCATGGGCACATATGCCAGCAGTGGATTTTGGGGCATGCTGGAGTTTAGGTCTGTGATGGAAAGCGCAAGAAAGAGAAATGTTTGGAGGCAATTTCTAAACAGAATCCCAAAGCAACATGGGAGAGGAAAAGTTTTTCGTTTGCGTGTCTGCTCCACTGTGTACTGATGAGTGAAAGCATGTATGTGTCTGCTTGTGCATGTTCAGTATGTGCATACATGTGTGTGTGTGTGTGTGTGTGTGTGTGTATGTGCGCTCGACATTCCTAAAGCTATCCCGGTAGGCCTGATAGAAACCCTATGCGGTTCAGTGAGTGTTTGAAGGTGTGTGTGTGTGCAGTAGTTTGGCCTGGGGAAGACGGGTGCTGGTGGGGGGGTGTGGGTGGAGAGGGATGGAGGGGGGAGGGATATATAATTAATGCAGCAGGCAGCGCATTAGAGATCAAAGGCGTTTGTCGACACTGTGCAATAAACCTAAAGCAGGCGTGACTGCGCTCCTATTCTGTGTGTGTGTGTGTGTGTGTGTGTACAGTAGGTCTGCATGTGTGACATGTGTGTGCGCGTGTGTGTGTGTGTGTGTGTGTGTGTGTGTGTGTGTGTGTGTAATTAGGGACACTGAATAGGGGGCAGGATAGGTATACCCTGCCCCACCATATCCCACCACTCACCCACCCACCCGTGGCAATCTGACACACTCTCCCATGGATGTGGCGGGCCTAGTAGTATAGATCTGACCTGTATCTGATGCGATTCCCCATGTCTAATGATCTGCAGGCTCAGAGGAAAGGGCAGCGCAAGGTCTGACTGGGGGAGCACTGTCCAGGACAAGCCCCTATGGTCATGCGGAACAGAGAAGCTACTGGAAACTAGACACCGATTTCCGACATCCCCTCACCCTAATATGGAAGGCAGTACAGTTGTCGCTCCAGTTACCTCTAACCCGACAGTAAAGCCCAAGATGTGCTGAGACGACTGAATGTCAATGTTGAAATGAAACCTGAACTGAAACCTGGCTCATCTGCTTTTATTGCTCAGTAAAATGTGCCTTTATGCTGTTTTTTTCCTCCAAATAACTCTTGTCCAGTGTACAGTCTAAATTGCTGCCAGATCAAGTTTCTACAGTGCTGGAATGATGATGAGATGAATTACTGTAACTTCAGGAGAACTTCTTATCAAAGTTTTGTTCAAAACTTTTTTTTTCCTATTGTAGAACAATTACAATGACTTTTTTCTCACCATTTGCAAAACTTTTCTCAGCATTATCATTGCATTGCCCGTGGCTCATTTGGAGATCAAACAGGATTTTGCTAATATCTTTTATCCCACCACCAAAAAACTTTTTTTTCACTCTGTTGTTTTGAAAGTCTGTTCCCACCCACAATAGAATTAGAAAAGATACTGTCTATTTTCTCTAGTGGAGAGCTCTCTATGTGTATTTGTTCATGTGTGTGTGTGTGTGTGTGTGTGTGTGTGTGTGCATATATGTATAGAAGGTCATGTCTGGTTTTCTGCACACAGGAAGAAAAAAATCAATTTGTTTGACATTGACTGTGGAACCATTACAAAAGAAAACTAAACAAACATCAATGCTCGCCGCATGTTGTAACATCACACACACACACACACACACACACACACACACACACACACACCCACACATACACAGGTCCACCCAGTGACAGCTAATAGCACTGCTCGCTGACATCGGATATAAACATCATCCAGCGCGCGAGCGCTACAGTCAGGTTTGATGCACCAGTTAATCAGATCGCTCTCCCGTGCCATCAGGCCTGACCGCTGCAGGGGGTCGGCCCGCGAGACAGAGAGGATGGGAATTGATCACATGTTGCATCCGTGCCAGAAATAGCTGTGGACGAGCGAGGCAAGCGGACAGGGCAGGATGGGGTGGGACGTAAACACCACGTGTATTTCTGTATGCAGGGGAGAGGTACACAAACACATTGGGGGGTTTTGGATGGTGTGTGTGTGTGTGTGGGGGGGTTCCAAGCGAGCGTTTGTGGGAAGGCTCGTCTCTCTAAAGCTGAAACCCACTGGGATGGTGGTGGTGGTGGTGGTGGTGACGGTGGAGGTGTGGTAGTGAAGGTGATGGTGGTGGTGGTGGTGGTAGTGATGGTGGTGACGGTGGTGGTGGTAGTGGACGGTGGTGGTGGTGCTGACGGTGGTGGTGGTGCTGACGGTGGTGGTGGTGGTGGTGGTGTGGTGGTAGTGGTGGTGGTGACGTGGTGGTGGTGGTGCTGGTGGTGGTGGTGTGGTGGTGGTGGTGGTGGTGGTGGTGGTGGTAGTGGACGGTGGTGGTGGTGCTGACGGTGGTGGTGGTGGTGACGGTAGAGGGGTGGTAGTGAAGGTGGTGGTGGTGGTGGTAGTGGTGATGGTGGTGGTGGTGGTGATGGTGTGGTGGTGGTGGTGGTGGTGGTGGTGATGGTGGTGACGGTGGTGGTGGTAGTGGTGGTAGTGACGGTGGTGGTGGTGCTGACGGTGGTGGTGGTGCTGACGGTGGTGGTGGTGGACGGTAGAGGGGTGGTAGTGAAGGTGGTGGTGGTGGTGGTAGTGGTGATGGTGGTGGTGGTGGTGGTGGTGGACGGTAGAGGGGTGGTAGTGACGGTGGTGGTGGTGGTGTTGACGGTGGTGGTGGTGGTGATGGTGGAGGGGTGGTGGTGGTGACGGTGGTGGTGGTTTGTGTGTGGAGGGGTGGTGGTGAACAGGTCTTCTCTCTCTCTCTCTCTCTCTTTCTCTCTCTCTCACTCACTCCCAGAGCAGGAAAAGACACTCAGAGTCCATTACGTATCTCCAGCCCCTCTCCTGTCCATGTGCTTCCTGTGGAAGCTGGCATGCAGGTTAACATAACAGAGTTGTTACATTCCAATGCCATAGCGATAGAAAGAGAGGGGGAGGGCCGAAAAAATAAAGATGGAGGGGAGGGAGGGAGGGAGAGGTTGGAAGAATAAATATGACTTTGCAATGTTGTGGCGTAACTTTTTTTGACATTTTCCTCTGTTTTTGTTTTTAACTCCCACAGAGTTATTGTCCTTTCTGCCACCATCAATCCTTGGCAGAGAGCAAGTGGAAAAGAAAGCAGAATCCTCCCAAAGAGAGAGAGAGAGAGTCACTGTTACTCGACCGTGAGAATAGCCAAACTGAATTACAACCATCACCTCCGATTTTAGGACACACAAGGCCTAAATGGCTGAGAGCGGAGAACTCTTGACCTGTGACTCAGACCCGCGGGGCTGTGAGTGTATGTGTGTGTGTGTGTGTGTGTGAGCGCTCGGGAGCGCCACTGCAGGAGCAGGCTGAGAAGTGGTGCCTGTGTCCTGGGCAAGACGCTCACGTCTGGGTGGCTCCGTGGAGCTAAACCCCGCTGCTCCCCATTGCTCTTTTGCCCCACAGCTTATTGCCTCTGTAATCTAAGACAGACGCAACACACTTCATTTTTAAACGCCTCCATCGTTTTTTTTTCCCTCTCTCACACACACTCTTTCTGTCTTTCTCCTTCTCTCTCCTTCCCTTCCTCTCACTCCCTCTCTCTCTGTCTCTCTCTCCCT
>NC_063200.1:27419975-27424975 GCF_017589495.1 Alosa alosa | reverse complement strand
TTTTGTCCCCCATAAATTGGTTCCCACGAACTATCGGGGCCTTTCTCTCGGTGTCCTCTCGTTCACCTACGCTCCTGTCTGTGAGTAGACAGCCCAACCGGTGTCTCTCGCGCTGCACCAAAATAAAGAGCTCAATTTCTTACACGGCTCGGCCTTTATTCCAACCCCCCCCCCCGCAGATTCTCGGCGAGCAGAGCGAGAGAATGGTGGACAGCGCAGGGAGAGGCTTAGCCATAATGCAGGGGAGCCGTAATGTATGCGCAGGGATTTTAGGACAAAAACTAATCACATTTTACGCCGCGGAGAAGAAAGCAGAACAGAGGAATTTTTTCGCCCGGAGTTCCATTACCACCACCGCCTCCATCGCCTCGCCTCGCCTCGCCTCGCCACCCCAGCCCCCTCCTCCTCCTCCATCTCTCTCCTCGTCCTCCTCCATCTCTCTCCTCATCCTCCTCCATCTCTCTCCTTGTCCTCCTCCATCTCTCTCCTCGTCCTCCTCCATCTCTCTCCTCATCCTCCTCCATCTCCTCGTCCTCCTCCATCTCTCTCCTCATCCTCCTCCATCTCTGCGGACTTGAATTCAGTGTTGGACGATTCTTTTTTTAAGCGAAAGACAAAATTATACAGTGCTGTCAAATGACAAGGTCACATTTTTGAAAATCACGAGTTTCAGTATTTCTCTCCCTTCACATGTGTGCAACAGTAATAGTTGGCAGACTTTTGTACACAGAAGCACTAACGGTAAAGTCTGATGTGTTCATTGTCATGGGGTGGGTTGGGTGAGGTTTAGCTAATCTTTTGATATTTGCTGATAGTTTTATTCCAGGTCAGGTCACAGGCACTGGCGGTAAACATGCAGAAAAAGTCTATGTGGGTTCAGTAGGGCTGAGGAAGCGAGAGAGCGCTGGAGGTTTACAAGGACGAGGGCCTGACCTCTCACACTCCCCGTCCGAGAGAGGCCCTCGAGTGGACCCAGACTCTCAGATCCTGTCTGTGGTCTCCAGTCCGTCTGTGAGTCAGAGAGGGGAATAGTGCAAGAGACAGACAGAGAGAGAGAGAAAAAGAGAGAAAGAGAGTGAGAGACTGCAAAGGAAAAATATGACAGGAGAAAAAAAACAAATGAGTGAGCGAGGCGGATGAGTGTGTGTGTGTGTGTGTGTCTGTGTGTGTGTGTGTGTGTGTGTGTGGGGAGGGGAGCGAGAGAATGAGTGGCATGTGAGGGGGGCGGGAGAAAGACACGCGGGTGCTGGAGCCGGGCCATGTTCAGACACGAGGCTGCTGTGGTTGGAGAGAAATAAAGCCAGAGAGAGAGAAAGAGAAAGAGAGAGAGAGAGAGAGAGAGAGAGGAGAAAGAGAGAGGGGAGAGAGAGAGAGAGAGAAAGAGAGAGGGGGAGAGAGAGAGAAAGAGAGGGGGAGAGAGAGAAAGAGAGAGTGGGAAGAGAGAGAACACACAATAGTCAGGAACAGCACCGAGAGTATTAGGAGGTTTACAATTATGAGTCCTCACTCGTATAGTTTCTTTTGAAGTGTGCAGGGGTAACCACCTTCTATAGATCTTTCTATAGAAGCTTTCACAATGAGTAATGGAATATCATACATACACTGCTATATTATAACTACAGATGTGTGAAATATAGAAAGCTGAAGCTTAAGGGAAATTATTGTTATTTTAATCAAATGTGAAATGTCAAAATTATCAATTTGAGACTAGCAGCCATTTTAAAGGCAAGGAGAACAATAATGACACATTGTGAAGCAAAACGGTTTTGCCAGTTGTCGCCGCTGCAGCGAGCTCTGGGAATTACCACAGATCACCTTCCATTTCTCCCCCAGCAAACACCCCAATCTGGCCACTGCCTCTACACACTCAAATCTGCAAAAGTACTTGTGGAGTGGTCAGTGCTGGAGGCCCAGGGCCCTGTTTACACAGCTCATTCCACCTAGAGAAAACAGCAGCGGAGGCAGGGGTCAGCCTGGAGGGTGCTGGCCTTTGACCCCGGTGTGACAGGGACTTTACTGAATAAACATCTAATGGAGATCTATGAGCTGATATGTCTGCCGAGCGTATGTTGCCCTGACGCTAACGGCTGCCGAGGTGAGGGGTTTATGGAAATCCTCAGGCTAGGAATAGCCATAAGGGATGAGTGGTGGCACCATCAGGGCTATGTAATGATATAAGCAAATATAGCATGCCTGAAATGGAGGGGATATAATGGTATAAACAAATAGCATACAAAGCACTGTGCTAGGCTACACTGCAATCAACGGCTCAGGCTTTGGTGTAAATGTAAAATGTGTTTTGAACGTAAGCATGAAGTATGGACTGGTGTTGATAATTGTCAAAGTAAACATACTCTAATGAGGTGACATTGGTTTACAACCAAATTAGGAGTGTAAACATGTATCATTTGTTTGCTGTTATGGGCTTCTGGTGGTAGTTAGCAGCTGTTCTTGTTCCACTTCATTTTGTATCCATTTGGCATCAGCTACCGCCGCAAAACTGATGTCCTTCAGAGGAGAGTTCTAGAACGCTCCCTCTGCACCTTCTGCTCATGTTCACCAGCCTCCATCTCTCCTCCCCCCACCCCCACACACGTCCAGTATGGTAAACCTATTCCCGAGCCCCAAGAAAACATGAGAGGAGGCGTCGGTATTACAGTGACCGCAGTGACGTCCTCTCCTGTACCCTGGGCCGCGGCTCAGATGGGAAAAGGGGTGAAGGTTCTCAGTTTCCGCGGCGGAGAGAGTGCCTGGTGTTCAATTGCCACGTCCACTTACCGGCCGAGAGGCCCTCCGTAAATTATTTAGGTGACTGGCTACAACTTGTTGTCGGTGGAGGAGGTGCCGGGTGGCCATAACTCACCCGCTGGCAGAACACCCCCACCCCTACAATCCCCTCTCGTCCACTCCCCTAGCCCGGCACAGCGGGTAGGGAGACAGGGTCTCCACGGCAGCAGCAGCCTGTCGGTGGTGGTGGTGGCGGTGGTGGTGGCGGCGGTGGTGGTGGTGGTGGTGGTGGTGGTGGTGGCCGTGTGCATAATTAGTGGTGAGATGAATGGTGGGGCTCCCGTGGACAGGGCGACGGACGCATCAATTTTTCTCTCTGATGGACGACACCAGGGACAGCGAGACGGCACCTTGTCAGTGGTGGCGCAGCGGACATGAAGAAAGGAAGGAGCACAAAGCACACAACATGTTGCCCACCCTACTGTTCTTGTTTTTTTAATGAAGGTGTGTCTGAGTGTGTATTTGTGTGTGTGTGTGTTTTTTTTCTATGTCTGAGACAAAGACCGAGTTTCTGGAGTGAGCTTGCTCTCTGTTGAATATGTGTTTGTGTATGTGTGTGTGTGTGTGTGTGTGTGTGTGTGCGCATGTGTGTGTGTGTGTGTATCTGTGTGTGTGTGTGTGTGTGTGTGTATGCGTGTGTGTGTGTGTAGTGACTTTGATGGCTTGGTGGTTTTTAGAGAGAGCGGTCATGCACACATATAAGCATGTCTGTGATTTATGTGCATCAAGGAGGCAGAGACATAGAAAAACAAACAGAGACAGCAGTGGTGGGGGGTCAGGAAGAAAAGAAAAGAAAAACAGGAGTGTGCCTCACTGCAGTACACACGCACATCCGGGACGTAATCACTGTGACCATTAGCAGACCAAGGGAAGCTGGAGAATGAGATGGAAGGCTATGGGGCGTATGGTTCTGAATCCAAAGCATCTCCGCTGTTGTTGTTGTTCTAGGAGTGTAATAACCAACCAAGGTCACCTGAGGAACTGCTCTCACCTCACTCACAGAGCTCACCAACGTCTCTTTTGTTTCTAGCCTCTCTGGCAGATTCTCCTCAGCTACAGGCAGTGTGTGTGTGTGTGTGTGTGTGTGAGAGAAAGTGTTTGTGTGTGAGAGAGAAAAGTGTTTGTGTGTGAGAGAGAGAGAGTGTTTGTGTGTGAGAGAGAGAGGTTTGTTTGTGTGTGAGAGAGAGAGTGTTTGTGTGTGTGAGAGAGAGAGTGTTTGTGTGTGAGAGAGAGAGTTTGTGTGTGTGAGAGAGAGAAAGAAAGAGAAAGAAGGGAGCATCACAGAGAAATGTTTTTGAGGCCTGTGTGTGTGTGTGTGTGTGTGTGTGTGTGTGTGTGTGTGTGTGTGTGTGTGTGTGTGTGAGAGAGAGAGAGAAAGAGAAAGAGAGAGAGAGAGAGAGAGAGAGAAAGAAAGAGGCCTGTGTGTGTGTGTGTGTGAGAGAGAGAAAGAAAGAGGCATGTGTGTGTGTGTGTGTGTGTGTGTGTGTGTGTGTGCACGTGTACATTAACTGAGAGCAGCCGTGGCACTAACAGCAGGTCAGGGATAATAACAGCAGGTGAACGGTGGAGCAGACTGTGTGGCACGCAAGCTGACTAGCATGCAGCAGCTCCAAGGTTGACGCCGCACATCTTCTGTGCTACTGAGGAACGCGGAACGCAGCTCCCTCCACCTCTCCCATGAACCCCTGCCTGTCCCACCCACCTCCATCTTCCTCCTCCTCCTTCTCTCCCTCCCTCCTTCCCTCCCTCCCTCTCATCCTCGCTTCTTAAGAAGTACCCGTGCTTTGCCTTGGTGGTCCCAGAGGAGGGCGAGGGAGATAAAGCCTTTCTGAGAGAAGGAGCGTAACACTCCTCTTTTCCCCCTCCGAGCCTCGGGTACTAAGGGAAAACCTGCTCTCTCTCTCTCTCTCTTTTATCCCTCACCCCCCCTCAAACGAGCTGTGAGGAAGTGGAGTGTGCGTATATATATGTGTGTGTGTGTGTGTGTGTGTGTGTGTGTGTGTGTGTGCTCCAGGCTTTGCTGTCTTGCCTGATAGTGGGGAGGGAAAGCTACTGTGGTAACCAGAGTTATGTGGTTAGCATCTGTCTGTGTGTGTGTTTGTGTGTGTGCTCGTGTGCATGCTGTACATACTGTAGTTGGAAGCAGAACATGTACTGTACATCAGGCTTGTGCCAAATTCCAGATTTGAATTGAAACTGACTCTTAAATTCCA
>NC_063200.1:27412475-27414975 GCF_017589495.1 Alosa alosa | reverse complement strand
AACTTCATTAACGCAGTGTGTGCAAAACTGTTCTATTAGCGGTTGGCAGATAATGACAACAGCTGGCCCTGTAGAGGTGTTAATTTGTCAATGCCAGGGGTCTTAGCACATTGCCATGAAGACAGTTCAGTCCAGCGTCCACACACACACTCTGTTTATCTGTGTTTGGTGACCTTGGGGAACTGAATCTCTCCACCACTCTAACCACGGTGGCAATGTGGTTGACCAGTTGAGCGACAGTAGAGATTCCTAGCACACAGTTTTTCAAGCACTGTTAGTTAACTTTTGAGCAGCGTTATTTTATTTTTTTAATTAATTAAGTTAAAAGTTCACAAAAGTTCAAAACACTTGGTTTGCATCATGACTGTAAATAACAGAAACTACAAGTATGATTCAGGATCTGCTTTGCCTGCTCTAGGTGACTTCCAGCTAATTTTCTTGATTAAATAACAGCAATAACCGTGACACACACAGCTTATGATGACAAGGCGGGCACAGCTACCGAGAACAAAAGCGGAAAAGCAGCGACTCAAGGGGGCAACATCCTGCTTCCGTCCTGTTTGGCACCTTTACACAGAAAGAGAAAGGGTAGGCGTACACACACACACACACACACACACACACACATATGCATACATACACAAAAGACTTACACTCCCTCTGATTCATGCACTAGATTAGAGGTAGACTGACTGGCAGCGTCTGTTTGTGCCCACACTGAAGAGCAGGAAAAGGATGTCTTTGATAAGATCGTCTTTAAAAAGATGATTTAAATGGCCTTATAATATCATAAACAGACAATAGAAAATAAATGACGTTCACCATACAATATAGCACAGTATTCCATTTTGCTTCAACTACAGTTTATATGTGCATCTACAACACAACCTTAAATAGATATGATGTTCCTTATTGATTTGCATTCACATTGAATCCTTTGTTTCATGGCATCTACATGTGTGGTCAGTAAAAATGGATTTTAATTTTAGCACAAAATATGAATCATTTTGTTGTAATACACCCATGAGCTACGGTGATATGGTGAGTGTTTTCAAAAAGGATTCACTAACTCATTTACTCTGTCTACTGAAGTCTTTGTTGGAGACCATGAACGAGCAGGATAGAGTGTATTATTCAAGGCAATGATATACTGGAGGACATATACAAACACAAAATCGACACAGCCATACACTGTGTGGGTGAGTACCCTGGTCAAATAAAGGATAAATATATAAGTAAATAAATAAAATATATCCACTGAGAATATGACGATAGTGTATTTGAGAACTCCAGAGATCCACACACATCTCTCCAGGCCCACACACTGCTCACTTTTTCCTTTCTTTTATTTACCCTGCCACCTACCCGTCCATCACCCATCACTCACGGACACACATACACATACACATACACGCACACACACACACATAAACACACACACACGCGCGCGCACACAAGCACACAAATATGCTGATTGAAGTCTTTCATGGAAAAAAGTGGATATGAGAGTTTTCACTAACCTTGCAGACTGTGTGTGTATAAATTTGTGTGTGTGTGTGTGGTCTTGTGTGTATATATATGTGTGTGTGTGTGTCCATTAGGTGAAAATGCAGGGCTGAAAAGCTATTTTGCTTTCAGTTCCTGTAGCACACAGTAACACACCCACTCTTACCTTCCTTTAGTTCTGTTCTCTCAACTTTTAGTTTAAATATGCCCCCCACCTCTCCCTTCTCCTACCCTTCCCTCCTTCTCTGTCTGCTGGTCTGCCTCTCTCTTTCTCAATTCCATCTCTCTCTATTCCTCCCATTCTCTTTCTCTTAGTCTCTTTGTCTCCTCACTCTTTCATAATTCACCCCTCTTTCCTCCCTCTCTCTCTCTTCCTCCCTCTCTCTCTCTTCATCTTCATCTTTGTCTGCTTCTCCTGAACTTTCTACCTCAGAACATCTAAGTGAAGACATAAGGCGTGCATCCTAATGAACCCCTCGCTATTCCACTCCCTTGACCTATAAGATATCAGACACCAGGTCCCGCAGCCAATCAGACAGGCCCTATGTACAGAGGCCATTTCAATAATTTACTGCTCCCCCTTAGAGACACGGATTAAACATCCAGCCCAGATAAAAAAAAAAAATAACAAAAAATCACCCATGTTAAATCATGTCCAGGCACATAAGGCATAATCATCTAGTGGGAAAAAAAGAGATTAACTTGAGGGAAAGGGTAGGAGACAGAGAAATAATTGTCTGAAATGGCCATACTTCTTGGTGAAGGGCCCTCTGCTGCCCTGGCAGCACAACATGTCTTTCAATGTCACAAACGGAGGGACATGGTATATACATTTTTTTTAAACTGTCTTTGTGTTCACAGATGCACATGTGCTCACACATGCACACACAGACACACAGATACACATACACACACTCACCCCTATCATCCTAGTATTATTTCTACTATTTATTCTGTGTGCTCATGCTCATACCCACATTGCTGTATGTCTATT
>NC_063200.1:27362475-27407475 GCF_017589495.1 Alosa alosa | reverse complement strand
GGGAGTGTTCCTTGGCTACATTAGCTACAGTGACATGGAATTCTGCTTAAAACTTGTCTGTTTTTTATTATTATTATTATGTATCAAAACATTTAGATCTGTAAATGAGAGAAATGACATATTATTTCGCCAAATGTAACTTGATGGATTTTTACACGACAATGATAATGCAGTCGATTTATACAGTGACTCTCCTTTTTACCTTTCTGCTGATTATGCAGATCCCTAAGGATCACTTCATTAAGATGCACCTGGGGCTTTTATTCAACATGTTAGCATATCTTAATGTACTGTCTCAGAGAAAGCACACCTTTGACCGGAATTCTGTTTCAACAGAAGAGTGTGATTCACCTGCCTGAGCCACAGGACCTCATCTCACCCAGCGTTGTCTAACTTTAGCTCAGATGTACATGATGAAAAAAACATGATGTATTCCTCGCCGCGAGACTTTACAGAAATAGAGAGTTCCATTAGTCTGCAGAAGATTCCCCTAGTCTGTCCTTTAAGACTTGTCTCTACCCATCAAAGAGCTCGGCCTGATTTACCGATTCACCGTGTGTCATGTGTAAATGTGCCAATCTCACACACCTGGCTCACATACATCAGGTGTACCACAAACATGAAGACGACGTCCCACTCATCAGACGAGATGAGTCACATCGAACCGCCATACAGCTCACCCACACGTCTATCTCTGCTGATCTAGACACTAGACACTATACACAGACATACACCCACTCAAGCTGTGGCTAAATTTTGTATGTTAGTTTTTCTCGGTTTTTCTCTCTTTGACATACATGCACACACGCGCATGCATTCAGACACTGGTCATTACCCAGTTTACCATGGAAATGTTTGCTTGTGGTTCACACCTCATCTGTCTGTTCAGGACTGTGTCCGGTGCACACCAGCCCCAAACACACACACACACACACAGACACACATAGACACTGATCATACCCAGTTCTACCAGGAAATTGTTTGCTTGTGGCACAATTCACACCTCATTTGTCTCTCTTTGACTGTCTCCTGTGCCCCTTACACACACCTACACACACACATGCACACACGAACACACACACACACTCACTCACTAAGGCAGTTCAGGTCACTGATGGGGGCCCAGGCAGCTCTGTATTTGCAAGGACTGTGTGCGGAACGTGCATGCGTGGCATACAGCTACAGGTTGAGGCCGTCGGAGAGACGCACTCATCTGACTGTATCCAATATTAATGCCCTAAGTGCCCGAGCAGTTCCCAGTCATTAGTGCACTTCCTGCCTGCCTGCCTGACAGCCCTGTCTCCCGCTCATCAGATGAGCAGCAGCGAGGAATATGTTCTGCTGCAAAAATGATGAGCCTGATTTCTAATGGCCCAACCAGGAAGGCAACCCCGCCCCCCGCCCCTCTACTCCATCATATTCATGATTTTCTCTCAGTATTTTTTCCTTCCTGGGGGCTTGTCGGGACATTTTTTAACATTTAAAGTCAAGCTGGAAGGGTGAGACATGACCAGAGTAAGATGTGTAACTTTAAATAGCTTGGTGAGCCTGATTTCCCCACTCTCTACAGGGTCTCTGACTGTAGGGTTTCTGGGGAGATGCAGAAATCGAAAACCTCCATGCCTGCCCTTTACATGTTAACTGGAATTTCTAGAGTCACCTCTGTTACATGCTGAGCCCTGTACAAAAAACATCCATGAATATCTATAAATATGACCATAAAATCTAATATAATTACTTTTGTAAGACTTTCAAGAAATTAACAAGTTCTAGATGTTGGCCAACTCGTGTAATTTCAAGTCCAGTTGAAACATTTTAGCTGTTTCCAAGGTTCTGCTCACTGTTGTTAAGTCATGTCCGAACAGTGCCAGATTTGTCCGGTGCATGCCCAGCAGTTTCTCAGCATGATAGTAAAACTCATGGCCAGCATTTTACAAAACAGACCAGTGGCTGACAAACCACCCAGCAAAATCAAGGTTCAGTCCAACTGGTCTTTCCTTGACATAATGCTCAGTGTGTGAAGGTCCATTCTCACTATGGCTCACACTGCAGATTCTTCAGAGCAGCTAAAAACAATATTAAATTCAACCCAGAGATTTACCACACCACTTTACGGCCATAACCAGATGTGGATAAAATACACACTGGTACAGACTGCTGAATATGTTGACTGGGAACATGAACTGTGATATAGTAACTTATAGACTGATGACATTGTTGGCTGGTCCTATCTGGTCCCTCTCTATTGTGTAGTTGTCTTGAGGTGTCTTGATAGGACTAAAGTTGCGATTATAATATTTTCACAGGGTGATGGAAAATCAATGTATATCCTAAATAAACAAACAAAAAAAAATAAAGAGAAAATGTGAGGCCTGAACCAGAATTTAGGTAACCTGTTCAACTTTCCCAAGTAGTGATTTTACTGTAAGCTAAATCTAAAACATGATTTAAAAAAACTCATTTGTGCATTTATCTCCAGCAGGGTTGATTACTGCAATGGGGGTTTTCACAGGCTTTCCTACAGAGACCATCAAACAGCTTCAGGTTCTTATGAAAACTAACAGAACTGACCACATTATACCTACTTCATGCACAGGCCTCTAGTACAGTAGGTCAAAGAACAGACTGTAAAGCATGACTGCTTGTTTCTAAATCCCTAAATTGAATGGGACCTGATTACCTATCCAACACGCTTCAGCACTCCAGACCTCTCAGGGCAGAGGAGAAATATTTGTTAGTAAAACCTGCTGTCAGGACTAAACATGGTGAAGCAGCCAACTTTGCCAACTTCCGGATGACATCAAAGATGCCCCAACGGTTGCCATGCAGTTTCAAATCTAGGCTTAAGATCAGATCTCAGATCATCTCATCATTATCATCAACATCTCAGATGTTCTCAGATGTTTTCTGCCACCTTATCAAATGCACTCTCCTGTTAATCAGAGGAAGATGTCTTTCAAACATTCTAATGTACTTCACTTTTAAAATTATTTGTAAACTATTGTCCATTGAGATTTTATTCACTATTATTTACTGTTCTTTGCTTTTGTATGTGTACCGGTAAATCCCTTTGAACTATCCCTGTGTGTGAAATGCACTGTACAAATAAATTTGTCTTGCCTTGCCTGTATTTACTCTGCAAAATGGCTGCCCTTGACAGAATACTTCCGAACCTCCGAACTAGCTTGGCCCCCTCTCCATCTAACCATCTGAAGTCCAAGTTGAGGTGTGATGGACAAACTTTTACAACCCACGGAGGAAGCGGCAACCTTTCTCTTCCCCTCTCCCTACTCTGAACTCGAACACTGGGTGTGAAGACGCCATTTGCCTCCATAAAGGCCAGACGTAAACAATGTGCCAGCCCACCTGCTTTGGCCATTATCAACAGCAGGCCTGACGGAAGGACCAGCCCCAGCCCGAGCAGGACTGCCCACTGTGGCGGAAGGCTATTAGGGGCGAGAGGAGACACATAAATCTCCATAAACTTCAGCGGTAGCATGGGCCTGGCTAACGCGCTAGTGCTAATGACTCTCTTTCCTCCTCCACTGAGTGTCAAGGAAACCGGGAATGATAAGGAAGAGCAGGATAGAGTGAGAGGGAAAATAAATATAGAGAAAGTTAGAGATGGGAGAGGGAGGGAGAGAGAGAGAGATGGTTGAGGAGAATGATAATTGGTATCCTTTCATTATGAGATTTTTATGAGATATGTTTCACTGGCTCAGCAGAGAGATGGACAATTTTCAGCGTAATTACTGATGTTTGGGGAAAGTTTTTAAATATTTCATTCAATTATTAATTAATTTCATCCTTATTTATTTTACATTCATGCCATAACACATGCTAATGAAAGTACTCATGAGCACAGCAATCAAACCCGTCAAAATCACTGTGCACTCAAGTGAGTTAATGTTTGCTTTCAAGGGGAAGGATGGTCAAGCTAGAAGTCCTAGAACACACGGTGCATGCAGCATTAATGCAAAATTAATGACATTCAGTGGTCTCCAGCAAGAAAAGCATCCGTCTCCTCTATCTGTACTGAGCAACAGTACAGGGAGAGGACTTTATGGTCACACTGTGCATAGAAAGTAGAATGCTAATTGTTTTACAAAGCTAACAGGAAACTCAGCAGGGAGTTTCTTTGAACAGTTTAAAAATGACAAGCCCTGTGATGGACAGCGTCAGAGTAGAAAAGGTGGAATTATATTGAAGTCTAGACAGGAGTAGTGACTCATACAAATGCACCCCTGTGTCAGCGTTTGCCTGTATCGAAAGATTCCGGACCTCAAACACACGCCTACATCATGGCTATAACTTTCTCAGTGTTATAATGAGCAATAAGTTGTGAAAGTTGCATTCTTCTACAACTTTTACTTTAAGTTTTAACATTATTTATTGCACCAGGCTGCAGTTTTTTAAGTGCACTGAGGTGAGAAGAGAAGACAGGAAAAGAAATACATACTGCAAACTGACATTTCAAACAACAACAAAAAAAGAAGGAGGGGGCAAGTGGGCGTCAGAAACCATGACAACCAAACTAGTAGGTTCCCTTCTTCCCTTTCATGTGGCTAAGCAGTGCTGTCACACCACACAAACCATCCGCTTAGCTTCTGAGGCTAGCTAGGCTCTGCTGCCAAACCATGCACACATGGGGCTAACTTTAGCTCCCTGTGCTACTCCCCGAGACCCCAGCCAGCATGCTAGGCCTCCAGAGCCTCTCTTTCTGTGCGCAGCCTGGATGGCTGAGGCCCTGTGGGTTGGCTTTTCTCACAGATCCAGGAGGACGTCCAGCCGGCATATACATCCTTCCTGGGGGAGGAAGAGTCTGTTTCCGTCTCTATCAGCGGCCACAAGGATGCCCTGGCTAATGCTGGCGTTAAACTGATGTATGCCTAGGGTGGAGAGGTATGTGTATGTGTGTGTGTGTGTATGTGTAAGTGTGTGTCTGTATAAGTGTGTGCATGTGTCTATGAGTGTGTGTGTTTCTATATGTGTGTGTGAGAGGGGGTAGACAGAGATGAGACATTTGAGGTGGTTAGAGAGGAGGACTGTGAATTGGGTGTGATTATTGTGGGTGTTTGTGTGAAACTAATGTGTTGTGGAGTGTTGTGGAAAGGGACTGCTGCCAGTAGTGGTTTGGTACAGTGCCTTGGCGCACGTGGCACGAGACATACTAATGTGTCATATATACATTATTCAAATATGTGTCCATGCATTGCATACATTAAAGCGTCATCACATCCATTAAAATGTGACACATTATTGGGATCACATTATGAGAGAAAGATTAAGTGTGTGTGTGTGTGTGTGTGTGTGTGGATGAAAGGGAGTAACCTAGTGACACATTTATTCTCTCTCTTTCATCAGCTAAGTCACATGTAGAGAGGTGGCAACTCTCTCTCTCTCTCTTCCTCTCTCTCTCTCTCTCTCTCCCTTTTCCTTTTTCCCGTCCTCCGTCAGGGGTGTGATATCACTTTACCGGGTCACCAGATTTCCCACCAGAGTCACCGCGAGGACACGCAGTTCACCTCTTGACTTCTTTACCTCTTGAACCGACGCCACACTAAACCCCCCCCCCCCCCCTGATGCCACCACAGACTGCCAGCTGTCATTTTCGTCTCTCTCTCTCTCTCTCTCCTCCTGCTCATGGAAACACTGAAGCCACACAGAGGATGGGAGGAGAGGAGGGAAAGCACCGCAGGGAAAGTAAGCAGTGAGAATGGAGAAAGTTGATAACCATCTAAAGTGTGTGCATGGGTGTGTGGGAGGGGTGGTGTGTGTGTGTGTGTGTGTGTGTGTGTGTGTGTGTGTGTGTGTGTGTGTGTGTTGGGGGTGGGGGGGGTGACGGCAAGGATATTTGTAGGATATTGCATCAATGTTTAATGACATAATAATTGGTTTGTAACTGTAACACTTACTAGGCTATCAATAATGACCACAAGAGCCTGGGTAGGATTACTTTGCAGGGAGCGCGGTGGTCAAGGGAGGCTTGTGGGTGGGGGAGGGTGGGTCGTGATCGGGTTACTGCTGACAGTATCGCCTGAATGGGGGCACGTCCATGTTGGACAAATATTTATGCAGTGTCAGGTTGCTGGAACACTTCTAACTAGCAGGGACAAGAATAGGCGCAGGGAGCATGAGCACTTGCACACGTGTCGAACATTCTTTTTTTTGGGGGGGATTCGGTTTAATCTTATCTCTCGATCAACAGGTTATTTAAAAAGAGAGAGCAGACAAAGATATCCAACCACAAAATCCAGCGGAAATACTTATACGTAATGGAGGACGTGTTTTGTAATAGTACAGCTTCTGTGGTGGACTGATCATGCCCTGACTATTGCCTCATGTGCTATATATGGCTGTATATACATTTGAGTCATTTGTTGAAGGAGGGGATGGCAGCGAGTGGAAAGTAATCACACCCACCCAAACACTAGCTAAAAGGAAACGTGTGTTTACACGAGGGAGTGCCACACTTTTGGACTGGGTTTCGTTGCCATTATTTAAAGCTGAATTATCAGCGCGGAGATTTAAAAATAACAGATTGTGTATAAAATTAGAATTGGCCGCTATTGAAAACATCGAAACTGGTGGAAGGGCAATGATCATTAATCAGCACCAACTTCACTCACTACAAATTGCATTTGCTTTAACCAAGCTTATCTAGGAGCCTTTCAAATAAATATAGAGCTAAAGTGCTGAATAAGGTAAACATCGCCGAGTTGTGGACAGACAGCCGAGATTATGCTTCTTTTTTCAGGGAGTTTTGGAAGGCTCCAAAAGACCTTCTGCTCAAGGACTTAATACTGAAAGAGAACAAGAAAGGGAGGTAAAAAATAATCTTTCACTGGTAATGGTGTAACTTTCATTATCAACTCTTTCACTTTTTAACTTTATCCCTCCTGGTGAGTGTACGTGTCTGCGTTGGAGAGATTCAGCCATGGAAATACCTCCCCTCCAGACCCCCTAAAAGGGAGCAATTCAAATGTGAACAACTCTATACCCTCGGAGTCTGTTTGAGATTACGATGTGCTTTACAGCGTGTAATTCTCCTGTGAAATCTCCTTTTCCCTCCGCTCCACACTCCTCTACTCCCCAGCCCTCACTCCTTTCTCTTTTTCTCCTCCTCTCTTTTCTCCTCTTTAAGCTGCCCTCTCCACAACTCTCCTCTCTTTTTAATTTTCTCTCCACACCACTTCTCTACTTTCTTTCTTCCCCCTTTACTTTTCCCATCTCATCTCCCCTTATCTCTCCTTTCTACTCTTTTTTGTTCCCCCCTCTTTTCAGCACCTCCACCACCTCCACCCCACCCCGGGAGCCTCGCGTAGTGACATGTAACCTGACCATCCACAAGAGGAAGCCCCGTCATGAAGTCATCTCTGATGCGCATTCCTGGCCGTGTCACGCTGGTGGGCGCGGGTTCCGTCGTCGCCGTCAAAATGTCACTCTGCCCACGTCCACAGGCGTCAAGTCCCTCAGACCACACACGACACCCGACACCCGACGGCACCGAGAAATAAAAATAAAAAACAGGAAGAGCACAAAAAAGACAGAGAGAGAGAGATAAGGAGAAGGAGAGAGAGAGAGAAAGTGGAGAAATATGTGAAAGGGGAAGCTCATGAGGCGAGGCAGGAGACAAACTCGTGACTCCTGATTCATCTGTCTCTCTCTCTGTGTCTCTCGAAGGGGAAAATAGGAACGATAACAGAATAAGGCAGTTTCTGTTTCACGCGTATCATCGTCTCGGCCAGGGGGGAGCGGCCACATCGAGAGGCATGGGCGAGGAGTCATTGAGCTGCCCTTGTTGCGCTTGCTTGCTCGCTCGCTGCGCTGGTGTGTGTGTGTGTGTGTGTGTGCGAGCCGGACTACCCATAAGCCACTGCTCGGCTCCCTAGAGACACACAGCTGTGGGACCTCTCTGTGAACTCTCTGCTGGGGGGCTAACGCCAACCCACCCTCACACCCCCCTCAACACACACACACACACACACACTCACATACTGCCCTCCCCTCGCCTACACTCTCCCAAAAAATATCCCTACTCTCTGTCCTCCAGTTGGTCTTTCTTCTTCTTTTTCTTTTCTGTCTGTCCCTCTTATCAATCACTATATCAATCAATGTCTGTATGTGGAGACTGCCTCACTCTCACTGTCCCTTTATCTTCTTGTCCCTTTATGTGCGTGCGTGTGTGTGTGTAACAGTAGTCTAATATGCGGCTAAACTTTAAAGATGGAGATCGTTTCTCCAGCCAGCTGGGTGTGCAGTAAGAGGATCCCACATGTGCCTCACCTGAGAGCAGTCGACTGGAACACTATGAGCCTTTCTCAGGTAGCCACTGGTCTCCGATACACACACACACACACACACGCACATACAAACGCACGCACGCACACACATACACTCACTCATATACCCATACACACCATGCATAGACGCACACACACTCACAAGGGCATATACCCACCTGCAGCCTGAGCTCACACACACACACACACACACCCGGCAGACTCAAATAAAGGACACACACACACACACACACACCTGGGCACTGATGCTTAGCCATGCAAGCTGGTGAGGGGAGGAGAGAGCAGTGACCTGTTCAATCTGCCGTTGGCCCTTCAGTAATCAGTTACTGTGTTGCTGTCGGTGGTGTCATTAGACCTGTCTGTCAGGATGGAAGCAGTACACCTGCATACCTGCCTAGTCACACACGCCTTTGGGAAACATCACCTTTCTCATTTGGAGATCACTCTAGTTAAAAGATCATACTGTAGCTACCAAATGCCCCATTTCATAATGCCTTTGTTATTACAGCCTTCACAAATAAGAAGCAACTTGTGTCCTGTATGCAAAACAAAAACAAAACAAACAGAAATATAAACAAGGGGAATTCTGCATTTGAGCTTGCAGACCATTGTGCTCTCTTTCTTTCTTTTTGGTGACCGAAGGGTTGCCGGCTCGAAAGGCAAGGAAAGTGGGGCGTGGGGAGTGGGCAACATCGAATAGTACTCTCCCATGTACATATCCATTGGCCACAGCAGCAATGGCTGCTCACTGCTCCAGATTCTTGTGTGTGTGTTCATTGCTCCTGGTGTGTGTGTGTGTGTGTGTATGTGTGTGTGTGTGTGTGTGTGTGTGTGTGTGTCTCGCGCGCGCTCGGTGTGTGTGTGTGTGTGTGTTCACTAACCACAGATGGGTCAAATGCAGAAGACAATTTTTCCTTGGGATGAATAATAGTATCTGTGTTTCACGCATTGGCTCTGTTTTCTGTATTTTGTCTTCACTGATTATTCACGGAAAAAAGAGAACGTTATAATTTTTGTTTCTTTCTTCAGTTGCATTCTAAAGAAAAAAAGCTGATAAAGTTACAAAGTTGATAAAGTTCTGACATAAAACCCCGGAAAAAAATCTCAACTTCAGAACAGGTGAGTATCCACTGTTATGGGAGTGGGTACAAATGTCAATGTTCTCCTATAAGATTTACCCAAAGATGAGAGTGGGAGTGAGACAAAATATTAAATAATTTTACAGGAACAGGAAAGGTCTTGCGAGAATAAGACTGAAAAGTCCATCCCGTGCTGACCTCTACATTAAGGCCTTGGCTCCCCACAACCAGCCTCGGTGCTGGGCCCAATGGTTCCAGACCCTTCCCCATTTTCCAGCACCCATTCCAGCGACCCCTCCTTGGGAGCTGGGCCAGGGGGAGGAGACCCATCCAGGATCCATTTCCTCCCCTAATTGCTTCCTCTGACAAGAGAGCTTCAGAGGTTCATCCTCGCTAACGCAAAACAGAAGGAGTCTCTGTCAAGAAAAAGAAGAAAGGGGAAAAATTGAGAAATAAGACAGACCTCTAAGACAGCAGACATGCATGTCAGTCACGATGAGATATGCTTTTGAAAACCAAGGAGAGAGAAACTTTTGATTGCGATGAGCCCTAACGACGACCAGACCAGTCAACAAAACCCGTCGTGTCGGGAGAAAATCCGCGGATGTTGATTGTAAGATGGAGAGAAAATATCCGCCCCTAATTTCCCCTCGGAGAGGCAATGACTCTGCATTAGAGGGTCATTAACCTGTCTGACATAAGACTTCTGGGAAAACATTACCATAATTGAAACAGACCGCAGTTGAGCCATTGCATAAACATAGTGCAATGTTGCTGTGCAATTTTCAGAAAACACACTTTTCCTGGCATGGGTTTGCTAAAATGAATAGTGCCTTTCGTATGTATCTTCATCGGTTTCAACCTCCGATTTTACCGGCCTCATGTCCCCCCCCCCCCGTCCCCCAATCTTCTCCTCCTACATACACAAGCATCATCTCTCTCCATGCTGTCGGAAGTCGATTGATCTTGCCTCCCTCAAACATCAGGGCGATAAATCAGGTATTGATTGATTGGCTCCAGTAAGCCTGGGCTCCGAGGCTAAGACGAATGGGATTTGTGAGATTAATTAATGAACAGGGACTAATTACTCAAACGGCAGCTCTGGACATGAAAAAAAAAAACTACATGCTCCATTTGTTACCTCTCTGCCCTGTCTCTGCACTTAAGTTGTGTCTATAAGAGATGGTCATGACAATGTGTGCACTTCTGTGCTTGTGGAGAGGGTAGTGTGACCAGTGTCCAGAACTGGACTCATATCTTATTATATCCTCATAGAATGGTACCCTGAGTAGGGATACAAACTGAGTCGGTGTGTGAAAAGCAATATCTACATTTGCAAATTAATTCCATTTCATTCTCCAAGAGCGGACATGGTGGTCATGTGAACTATCACTACAGGCAGACCCAAGGTAAAGAGACTGACGCAGTGAGTGTTTAGACTCTTGATTGGGTCTCCTGGCAGCTGGCAGTCACAGTATCTTTTAGTTTGTTCTGAACCACAGGCCTTCTGTCAGGCACTTCTTTGCCAACTGCAAATATTTCTTTGAGATTTTCAGAGGCGCCAACAACAGTAAATATTGCAGACTCTGTCTGACCTTCTTGTGATAAGTTTTGATTAGCATTGTCCAGTGAAAGGTATGCTCGAATCTGTGAGTGACAAGAATGAAGGAACTGCTTTTCATGGAAACAATATGGTATTTGAAAAGTGGTGTCTAGTGACGCTATTACAACAGGATAACAAAATACTACCTCACCAAATAAAAAAAAAAAGAATACACAAAAAAATCTGTTTAAGATAAATAACAGCACCGCAATGTCAAAGCACAGCCATTCGCTCAAATGCCAGTTAATTAACGTGACCACAGAACCAGTTAACAAACTGCAGAGCTAAACAAACATTCTCATCGAGGCCAGCGGCTCCTCGTCAGTGTGAGGGACAGTGGAGGAGGAGCTGGCCGCCTCCTCCACTCACGCTAGAGTCGTCTCTCAGCCGATGCAGTAAAGCTCCCCAGATGCTATTTATCTGTCTCCGTTAGGTCAGGGCCAAACAAGAGCGTCACCATTATTGCTATTGATCTCCAGCAGTTAGGATCGATTTTCCCCCTCGGCGACTCGATGGGTAGGGCTTTGTGTCTGTCCTGACCGGTGAAACTCTCTCTGGTCCGCAGACGGTCACCAAAACACCCTTGCTCAGTGGAGAACAAAGCGCTTCCCAAAGGGGTCGACTTTGAAGTGAGGTGGAGTTGACTTGTGAGGATCCGTGATGACCAATAGAGATGTTGCTAGAATAGCTATGTTGGTGTTAACAGATACAGACAGAGAACCAGCTTCTCTTTTGCATAAACTGTATGACAGAAAACCCTTTTTAGAAATCTTAAATTGAAGGTGTGAAAACAACCAGCCTACTTTAAGAAATTTGATAAAAAAAACAGACCTATCACTAGATGTCTTTCTTTTTCAAACGTCTGCAAAATGCTGAGTTCAAATTAATTTCATCTCAAAGACTGCAATAATCCTTGAGGTATTATGCTGTTTCCGTTATGGACACAGGCAAAACAGATTATGTACACTAATTGACTTATTCATCATACATTTAAACACAATGCACAAAGAAATGCTATACAACAGAACGGTTGCAGTACATTATGGAGAAGCTTTTAGCAGCATCGGTTAACCCTTTGTCCATGAAGTCATGTTACATAATAAGATTGTTGTTTGTTGTTGTTCATGGATGATGGCCTTGTACTGCAAAACTACATATAGTAGGGAGGATGTGATTCATGAACTTCTTTGTGGTTCTTGCAAACAAAGCAGATAACAAGCAAATAAACGCTGTCTTTAACACTATGATCAAAGTGTTTGTGTAAACAACAAAAACAAAATAAATCACTAAATAACATGAAGGACAATTTGATTGTTAGCGAGGTTGAGGTGCAAACAACTAAATCATTTCATGAATGATACATTATGGTGGGAGTTTCCCTGCAAGGTAATTACGGCATTGAATGGATTGAACACACAAAACAAATCCCAAACACCAAAAAATTGGTGTCCTCCTTTTGGTGACTTCTCACCAGCTGCTCCTCTTCTGTTCCTCTCCATGACCTGGTCATGACCTCCAGGTGAAAGGGTTCAGACTGACTGTTACTACAGTCTATTCTCCAATTAAGCCATCAGCCAGCCCCATTGAAAGCCATTTCCCTGACTCTTACGTATGGGCTAAATCAAGACGAATGTCTTCACAGCCCTAAGAGGACGGTCTTAACTGCGGTGACTCAGTCTCACTTCATGCACTTCAGTGTTTAACGGTGTCCACACCACTGTCTTTAATCCCCCCTTCTCCACTCCCCAACCCCCCTTAGGCCAGGCTGGGTATTAGTGGTGGGTTTCTGTTTTTCCCATTAGATCTGCTTGCCAGTGTGGGCATTGCCAGAGGGGGGCAACCCAGTTAGCAATGGTACACAGACTGCTGTGATGCAAAACCCAGGCTGGACATTGGACGTAGTTACCCAGGGTTGTTTTGTTTCTTTGCCTTTGGATTTTGTCCTTGGATTTAGACTGCTGTGAGCTGGCGTCATTCAACTCAACTCAAGCAGGAATGGTTTCCACATTGTGTGTTGCTAGATGCTGGCTCCTTTTGATTTCATGGTTACAGTTTCCAAGACAACATATGGGCAATCTTATCTGCCGTAGCCATAGCAATGGCCAGAAGGGCTAATATTTGTGTTCAACAAAAAAACTTGGCTTTTTCATTGTTCAATCCCAACTTGAGATGATATTCTACAGTCAGATGTGATTATTTTGCTTATCATCTCTCAATATGCTAATACATTGGCAGGAGTGGTGCACGTGTGCTACCTTATCATGGATTTGAATGCAAGTATACTGATTGTATGAAAACCTCACTAGGAAGGAAATGGTGTTTTGGTGTTGTTTTCCATGTCCATGCCCAGAAATATAACTTGCTCACCTCTGTACCAACTTTGTTATACCCTAAGATGGCTTGTAAATACATTTCACGTAAGTTTTCAGTTTGACTTAATAAGGATAATTAGGGTATAAAATATAAAAGTGTGTGTGTGTCTGTGTGTGTTTGCATGAATGTGTTCATGCATTTGAGCATTTTGAGTATATAAAACAAGGGGAGAATCTTACTCTATGAATTGAAATGGTTTCCACACCACCAAGAACTAAGTGGCCTTGATAGAGGACAACAATGAACTGACTTCTCACCTGTCCATTTCCCATTACACTTTACAATACAGATACTGTATTTAAAATCTGTATCTGTATTTAAGCAAATGAGCCCAACATCCATAGGAAGGGTAATGGAAGGGTAGTGGGTAGTGGAAGGGTAGTGGGTAGTGGAAGGGTAGTGGTAGGGTAGTGGAAGGGTAGTGGTAGGGTAGTGGAAGGGTAAGGGTAGGTGGAAGGGTAGTGGAAGACAGCATACAGTTGTAGGGCCTTTGTAGTGCCCTTCCCTGACTGATGTGTTCCTCTCTGAGTGGCCCTGTCTGCAGTACCATTGACTCAGCACAAGTGCCCTTAATTTGAGTAACCTTCCCTAAACCCTGCTTTTCAGCCACTGTCAGAGAGCACATGGTGTAAATGAAATGTGACAAGGCTGCGGCCGAACACACACACACACAGAAGTCTGAACACAGACAGAAACAAACAAACACAGCCATACACAAATGCAATGTACTGTAAAACAATTACTATCTCTCTCTCTCTCTCTCTCTCTCTCTCTCTCTCACACACACACACACACACACAGACACAGACACACACACACACACACACAGACACAGACACAGACACAGACACACACACACACACACACACACAGACACACACAATATATTATAGGCAGGGGGTATGTATTAATTGATTTACTAGACAATACTGCATACATTTTCAGTAAAGCTGAAAAGGATCACTTGTTGTGCCAACAGCATATGAACCACTGTGAAAATCAGCTCAGACACCATTAATTACTAACTGCTGAGAAAGGTGTGAAAGCACGTACTGTGATGAAGGGGGGAGATGATGTGTCAAGTAAGGCGCTATGTGTATCAGAGCAAGCTTCACACTTCATACAGGACCATCTGGTGGGAACGCAAAGATAGACATCAATTGAACATGACCACAGAATGATGGGGTTATGGTCATGTGTCCAGGAGGAAGTGGTTTGCACACCTTCACTGATGCTTCTGTTTTTTCATGACAGCCACACATATACACTACATTTTATGTCACCCAATTGCGCATTCTGCCTTACAGAACTCTGTGACACCCCAAATGAGGACGATAAACGAGGTTTAAATCTGAATGAGATTTTAAAAAGGTATTTGTTGATTGGATTATTTGTGCACCAGCTGAATGATGTAACTACAGTCTCCAATGCCTTTAAAATTAATATTGTGCTAGTGCAGTTAAGACAGTATTTTGTTAATTTCTCTTTCATTTATCACCAACTTAGATACTCTTGTGAAATCAAAAGGGAAAATCGAGGATGGAGAAAAACATTCTCCCTAAGGAATTCATTGCAAGGTTTTGAAGGCTTGTTCTTATAATTCCCATCAGTGAGGTTCCTTTGTGAAGAGTATTCTGTCAGACATTTCTCACTTCATTCATGTAAGAAAAGCATGTGCAGTACGTCTCCATCGATAGCAACAAATGGCATGTCAGAGCAAGGACTGCTCTAAGCTTTGATTGAGCTCATGCGCCACATTTGTGAGGCATTACCGATCAGGTACGGTGGGGGGGTGGGACTCAGCCTTGGGCTTTCTAAATGGCATGATGAAAGCATTCCACCTCTCTAGCTCATTAGCACCCATCCTGGCCCCGTGCAGAACCCAGGCATGTTCCACATGATGGATTGCATCGTCGCAGCGAACGTGCCGATGCCAGGCGCTTTCATAAGTCCACCACACCCCCTGTCCAGCACAGATCGTTTGTTTTCTTTTTTGCTCTTCAATCCCCCTTCATCAAGCCATGGTTTACATTAACAGTGAAGAGGGAAGACATCTTAGCTGTGGAAATAATGAAAAGTTGTTTCGCTTGTTTGTTTAAGGTAGTTGACCCGCGTTCAGATTTTCACTGGAGTATGCGACTCCTGGCTAGGGCCGTGTTTAAACGGTAGCCCCACACAGTGTCAAAGAGACGCCCACAGGAGGCTGCACTATGATTGCAGAGACTCTCTTGTTACGGGTTTCGCCACATAACAGGGCTTGGCCACCAATGCTGCCTGAGAGTGGAGTTTGATGATTTCAGCCATACATCTTCCAAAAAGAAAAAAACTGTTGGTGTTGTTAAGTTGGTCACTGTTCAAGTAATTGGTAGGTGCCACACCCCATTACTCCAACAACTCAGAAGTTCAACAAATGTGTAATGGTCCAACATTCCATTGGTTCGACAGCCTTTTATTCCGATAACACAAAGCCCATTGTTCTGACATCTCGTTGGTCAGACCATACATGTAGGACTATTCAACATAAACCCATAACTACACCACTAGGTTAGAATACAGGAAAAACATCCATTAGTTAGACTGGAAATATCCTTTACCCTGCATTTGACAAAGAGGCGAGAATCAGGGTAATGACGGTGGTGGATCTGCCCTCAGTAGAAGGGACCCTTCATTTCAGTCAAAGTATTTATCGTAGTGCTTAGATCTGCCAACCAAAGGGATGGGCTAACATACATTCCTTTTAAAGTGGGTACACCCTTATTATGACCGCCGCGCAGCGAAGCGATTTTTTTTTCGGGACACTGAAAGACCGGGGTAGACGAAACTTGGTGGGCATGTAACCCCATATGGATAGCATGGAGCCATTGTTTTTCGTTTTGATCTGTAGCCCCCCGCTGGACTGCACCCCCGAAGGAGGGTAGGGCAGACACAGTTTTCTGTGAATATCTCGAGAACCGCAAGGTTTAGGAGGACCATTTTTTTTGTATGTTGATCTCAAGGGGCATGTCAACCCATTCCATAACCACTAATTTCATGTATAGCCACCTAGTTAAACACAAAAAGTAAAAATGAGGTGTTGTAATCGCAGGTATCTGTGACCTAACATAGTCAAAACTGCACGAAAATGGAAGTGTAGGATCATTATGACACCCTCTGAATGCACGCCAAGTTTCGTGGAATTCGCTCATGGGGCCTTACAATAAAATAATTTATGTGTACATTTAGTGACCGTACACCAACAAGGATTCCCGACACTGAAAGACCGGGTACACGAAACTTGGTGGGCATGTAACCCCACATGGATAGCATGGAACCATCGTTTTTCGTTTTGATCTGTAGCCCCCTGTTGTACTGGACCCCCTAAAGGAGGGTAGGGCAGACACAGTTTTCTGTGAATATCTTGAGAACCGTGAGGGCCTAGGATGACCAATTTTTCCGTATGTTTGCCTCCAGGGGTCATGTTAACCCATTCCATGTGCACACATGTGCATAAACAGATACACACACACACACATACATTCACAGTAATCATACGTATGACACATACTCACACAGTAGACATACAGGTATGTACGCATGCATGCATATGCACAAACACACATACCAGGCAAACACGCAAGCACGCACACACACACACCCACACACAAACATAAACATAAACGTACGCGACACACACATGCACACAATTCAAGAATTTCTCAGAATTATGAACAGGCAAGATGGGAACTAATCATGTTTTGGTACTTGTTGTCTAGCAGATACCAGTGAGAATTGAGTGTGGATAATGCAATTTAGTGAGACAGTTAGAATCATATAGGCCTTTCAGCGTGATTTATTTTTGTGGAAAAAATGTGCTGGACTGGGCGGCGGTCATATTTTGTACCGCTCTGCGGTACATCTAGTTGATAGATTGTTAGCCTGCTATGTCTCTCTCCTCTCTTCCCTGTCCCATACCACCAGGCTCTTTTTAAAGACTTCACTTCTATTGCTCTCTCTTTCTTTCTCTCTCTCTTTCTATGATCTCTCTCTCTTTCTGAGCTCAGCTGATGTGGCAATGATGGGAGCTTTGCTTCCTGGTTGCCTCTGTGTGTGTGGGGGTATTGTTTGGGGGGGGGGGGTGGGGATGTGGTTGGAGGGGGGGTTAGTCACGCATGAGAGAGAGATTGGTGGGGGTCTCGGCAGGTGTGATCTCCAGGCCCCTGGTACCTGACACACAGCTGCTCTCTCCTCCACCACGCCAGCGCTCTGTGAGCTGGACTGTCAAATCCCATTACCATCACACACTTAAAACGATCAATACTGCTGGAGTACAGAAAAGAGAGAGCGGGAGAGAGAAAGAGAGAGAGAAAGGGACAGAAAGAGAAATTAAACTATGATGGAAGTGAGAGAGAAGGAGTGAGAGAGTGAAAACAGGAGATGGATGGAGGAGAGAGGGAGAGAGAGAGCCCGAGAGAAAAAGCAAGGAAGGACAGAAAGAGCACATGTGTCACGAGAGTGAAGAAATGACAGAATAGTGAAAAAAAGTGAGAAATGAGAGTTTGGAGGTACAGGTCTATTTGTCTTTCTCCCAGTGCGGCCTCTCTATTGTGCATTATAATGGCAATGCCATGCAATGCACACAGAGGAATCAATATGTTTTACTTAATGGAGGGCCTGAGTCTTACCCGGAATCTATTCCATCATTCGTTATTGCATTATCATGATGTGTCGCTCACGTTATTGCTATTTTTCAACCTTCAGTTCTGTTACGTCAGCTTGCTGAAGCTGTGCATTTCTATAAATAATGATGCTTGATGTTGTGAAAGTTGTGTAGCACAGAATGATTCAGAGTGATTCACATGACTGGGAGACAGGAGTGTTGCAATATGCAGTCCACTTCACAAAGCTTAATATACCTCATACTGCAAAAACTGCTTATCTGATCTGAAATCTAACCAAGTGTTATTACTGTAATCTTAGAGTCTTAGAATCTAAGATTAAACAATTTTAAGATGTCTCATCATGAAAACAAGCAAATTTGTCTTGATGAGACAAAATAAGTCAAACCCTTATTAAATTAAGTCAAAATGATCTTTCGAGAGAGCACTAGGTAAATCTCACCATACTAAAAACAATACCAAATAGATTTGTTTTATCTTAATATAAGATTGATAACACTTGGTTAGATTTAATATTTTGCATATAACGTAAAACAATAAAAACAGAAAGACTGCAGATTTGAAATTTTAGTTTGTAGAGGATAAAGTGGGAAGAGAGAGGAGAGAAAAGAAATAGATGCGTGTTTGTTAGACTGAAAGAATATAGCAGTTGCTCTAGTTTCAAATGGGAATAACATTTTTCTAGCTGAAAGGTCCATTTCTGAGAGTCAGGCCTGAAAATACAGCCATTTGAGATGTGTGACATGTGACAGAGACCTTTCTGTGTTACTCCATGAACATGTTGAACATTTATGAAATGACGTTGCTGCGTTGACTTATGGGATATGGTAGTTACGGTAACTGTCAAGCCAATTGAAAATGGATGGGGCCAATTGGGAGGAGAAAAAATGTAAAGTTGAGGAGAACAGAACATCATGCACGGCAGCACTTGCTGTTTTCTGGGAAGCAGTCATGGGAACCCAACCCAGGAGGATCTGTGGAGAGGAGTCAGGCGTACCAGAACAAATGTTCCCACCAGGCAGGTGTAGGACTCAGGCCTGGGCTGTTGCTGTTTTAGAAAGCCGATGATAGGTGGTTACAAATTGGAAAGGGACGCTCTACCAGATCTCGATGGTCAGGTTTCCTCCAAAAAAATGTGTGAGATGAAAAACAGAGAAACAGAAGGGGGGGCTTTAATCACCTCAATCCCAAGACACCAGGTGCTGTCCAAGACGGCGGCAGTCCCATGCATGTGTCCAGGCCCTGCGGTGGACCGACCCCATGTGGGTCAGCGACAAATTTGAATCAGTCCTTATGTGGTTCCCAGTCGAGCCACGCCAACACAGAAAAAATTTTGTTCTCCTTTTAGAACACTTTTATGGGAGCGATGGAGAGAGCGAGAGAAGAAAAAAAAAAGTTCCTCTTGGCAATTGTTTGGACTAAATCATAGCTTGTCATTGACAGGCTCATAAATAATACTTATTTCATTTTGGGTTTCAGAGGGAGAAGATGAAAGAGGCACAGCCTCAGAGGTTTGGGTCAGGCTCTCTCCACCGCTGCGATGGCTCTGGGCTTCAAATAAAAGGCTTCATTGACTGCCTCTCTGTCGGTGGCTGGTAACAGCACAAGAACAACATGGTACCACTTACAATCAATCTTCTTCATAAAGTTTTGTGAGGGAATTCTGAAAGTCTACAGTTTAATGTTCCAGTTGTGAAATAACACCGTATGTCAGATAGTCATAAATGCCCATGGAACACGTAAAGCATCATGTAATTACTCTTATTAATGTAGTTTGTAGGTATGTAAGACAATTACAGTTATAACTACAAGCCATGATATCCTCATGGGTGAATAAATGACATGTGAACTGAAGCACACTGAGTAATGATGGTTTGAAATAATAGCAGCAAGATTAAGAACTTTCTAGATGCCCATGTTATGAAAAGTACAGAGTGGATTAGTTTTACATGAGGACAGCGGGTCCATTTAAAATGAACAAAAGCTAAACACAAACTGTTCTGCCTCATCCGTCAATGACTATGCCTGAGAACATTTTCATGTCCCTGGAAAAAGTACATGAAAAGAAAAAAAAACAAGCCACAAAAATAAAAAAAAAATAACGAACAGAACGATTTTGTTGTTCCTTCACAATCACATCTACTCTTAGTTTTAAATGGCACACAGTTCACTTTCAACATCACCAATGATTCGAAAACCAACATTATAATGTTAAAGGTGCTCTAAGTGATGTTGTGGAACATAACGTTGACGTTCAAACAAAACAAAGAGCCAGCGCGTTACTCCCCCCGTGCAATTAAAACTCGGGCAAACTCGCGCATCTCATCGGTGATAGGCTGGAACAGTTTGTTATATTTTTATGGTCCAGGTTGGACCAGGTTGCTTTTGTTGCCGTTTTGGGAGCCTGGGCTGTCCACAGAGACCAGTGAGCTTATGTTTGCTGTATGTAAAACATGTTTTAGCTTAGAAACCACGTAACATTGCTTAGAGCACCTTTAACAGTGTTGTCACAGTTACCTTGAAAAAGTAATCTGATTACTGATTACTCCTTTAAAAAGTAACTTAGTTACTTTACTGATTACTTGATTTTAAAAGTAACTAAGTTAGTCTTAGTTAACAACACCCCCACCGCCTCAACATAAAAATGATAACCAGTTTTGCCAATACTCACTATACTGGAAGTGCATTTTAACAGTAATGCCAACAATGTATAGCAGACATCCCAACCTAACCTACTTAGATACTGAAATGCAGATGTTTGTTCAATAATGTCTAGTCAGTACACCAAATAAGGAAGGCCCATTGATAGAAATTGTGATAGTAAAATATGTAGATTTTGGTAGTTTGGCCTTTTCATGTAGCCTTGGCAACTAGCCATCTAGTATAGGCCTGAGTAATATGCAAATGAGATTACACTTGTTAAACTCACCTCAACAAGTCTTTTGCAATCATTTAACCCGCCGTGAAACAAACATTACAAACAGTGCAGTGTGCAAGACTATCATTATGTTTTACAATTATGAGACAATTGGGTACACTTTTGTGTAGTCTGATGTGAAATGGGCATCAGTTAACCCGCCGTGAACAATGCTAAAGCCACTGTTACAAAAAAGTGCAGTGTGCAAGACTATCATTATGTTTTACACTTATGAGACAATTGGGTACACTTTTGTGTAGTCTGATGTGAAATGGGCGATCAGTTAACCCGCCGTGAACAATGCTAAAGCCACTGTTACAAAAAGTGCAGTGTGCAAGACTATCATTATGTTTTACACTTATGAGACAATTGGGTACACTTTTGTGTAGTCTGATGTGAAATGGGTCTTAAATGTTCCTTTTTGAGGGGCACTGACTCTGCCATGACGCTCTCCTAGATACACTAACTGAACTGATTAATTAAGTTCGGGAGAAAAGAGATATAAGCCCACCTACACTGAAAACTGATTGGTTGATTTAGCAAAACAGACCA
This sequence comes from Alosa alosa, assembly GCF_017589495.1. NCBI lineage: Eukaryota > Metazoa > Chordata > Actinopteri > Clupeiformes > Clupeidae > Alosa > Alosa alosa. The sequence continues at coordinate 27,385,993 of NC_063200.1, read as the reverse complement.
GGATGCTCTCTGTCTTGGATGCGCTTCAGGCACACGCACTCCTCTCTCTCTCTCCTCTCCCGCTTGTGTGCGTTAAAATTCAGATGCACACGATTTGAACTCCGTCTGGCTTGCGTGCTGTTGTTCGCTCTAGGTTCCGGGAGATTTTATGTAATTTGCGGGCGTCAGGATATCAATATGTAGGAGACTCCCGAAACTTCGGGAGACTTGGGATGTCTAGCTAGACAGCACTTTGTCACCAGCACAGAATGTACAAGGTACCTTAATGGTGTCATGTTTAGTTGACACAAACTCATAATAATACAACAAACAAAAATAATAATTGTTGTTTACATTTGTGTTGCTGCGTGGTTTTACACGTGAGTTGTCCTCATGCTGAAAAGGTTGGCATACTGTAGCCTACATGACGTTAATCCCCGAGACAAGAAGAAAGCAAATAATATATCTTTTTACTAAGGAAAATGACAAAAATAGTAACGCACAGTGACTTAGATAAGTAACTTTAATCCGAAAAAAGTAAGACTAGTAGACTAACGCAAAGTAACGAAGTAGACTAATGCATTACTAAGTAGTTACTGGCATCACTGACCTTTAATCATTTGTAAATAGTATCAGCTAATGGATGATTACCACAAAAGATGAATGAACAAATTATTTTTAAGTGACCTGAAACACTATGAAAAGTCTACATAGAATATCCTCTCTTTTCTGTTTTGTTTTCTTTATTTTGAGGTCAAACCCTGAACGTGACTTCGGGGGTCTGTTTCCCCCTCACACTGTAAATTGCTTTAATGGTTAGCTGATGCCTGAAGTAACTGTCGGAAGCTCTTGTGAAACTCAAGTTTCCTCCATTTGGAACATGGGGCGAGGTTCAACTAAACATTTTGAAATCATGTCAAGGGAAATAGCCAAAATGCAGTCAACAGACGAAAGAAGGTGACAGAGTATCATTATGTTGTGTTAGCGGCATAGAAAATGCTGCAGATGTTGTGTATTTGTGTGTATGTGTGCTTGCATACGTGTATGTGTGTTTGTTTGTGTGTGTGTGTGTGTGTGTGTGTGTGTGTGACAGAGAGAAAGTGATTTACTTTAGCATACCTGGGAGGTGGATTTAATTGACTTGCTGTCAGCTGTCAGTGGTTCATACCTAGTTTCCCTGCAAAGCCAATTGTTTCTACACAGCATTATGGCACATTCTATAGCCTACATACGTATATTCTGTATATGTGTATATAGTCCCATCCCACGCACAAAACAAAACAACAACTGCAGTATTTTCCACCAGCATCTCTGTCTCAATCACCAGACTCCCACATAAACCATTGCTAAATAATTACATCCGTCCACACAACCCTCATCCAACAATGTGAAATTTGTCCACAAATCCCCATGTAATTAAAACAACCATTCATCCCCTTAAAATGTCCTCAGATGCTGCAGGAAATGTTCTCAGGGCTGCGGTTTTAACTGTTACCCGTACACAAGAGAACATTTCCCCCATTCTAGCTCCCGTTTACTGGCTCCCTGTATATTGCTATTAACAAATAAACCTTTGAATGGTTGAGCCCCCACCTATATTTCAGACTTATTACTCCCCTCAGCAAGAGCACTTCAGTCCTCTGATCAATTTCATTTGATTGTCCCCAATATGATGAGATCATGCTATTGCAGCTGGATTTATACTATGTACAGTAGAACATCCTCATGTGAATCCCACATTAGACAAAGAACTCACCCTGATAATACACACAAGGACACTCTTTTCCTCAGCACCAACCCCCAACACACACACACACACACACACACACACACAAATAGGATTGGATATAGTGATATAGTGTGTGAATTACCATGATTCCTTTGGAACTGCATCCATCTGCTTGTTGAAATACCTACCAAAGAGGGTGAGTGCGCCTCACTGTGTATGTAATGTAAGCATGCATGCATTGGCCTTTGCATCTTTGTGAATCTGCATTGTGTACATGTGAAATACTGAGCATGTACTACGATACCAAAGTCCTTTTAGGCAAGTTCCTCCACTCAGCGGCCATATTGTAAAACTTTTTGGCACTTATCGGGCATCTATTTCAACAGAAATGCATGTGCACAAGCCTTCACGACACCAACCTTGCCACAGCGGCAAGATCACAACACATGATTGGCATGGTGTATTCACAACACACCACATTATTGGCACAATGTATTCACATGTCAACTTTTTTGCCGCGGCAGGGGCGGGATATGTGTAGACAACTGTCATATTGCCGTTACCAACTAACCCCATGCATTTCTATGGAGGATTTTTTGAGTGCTGTGTCTCCTCATTAGAAAGTCTCTGACGATACAGCACAGCAACTGTACTGTGCACTCATTTACAGTACTGTATGTAACTAATCACACTTGAACATGAAGTAAACATCAGTTGATAAATGCTCTCATTACCATTTCATTAGGAGGGCTTATTTTTGTGAATGAGTGCATAGAGAAGGATCTTTCTACCGGAGTGGTGCTAGTGGGGTGGTACAGTATGTGCTTCCTGTTCTTTGTAAATTGACTATTCTTTGTAAATGCTGGACCAAAGTGACCACCTACGTATCCCTATACATTTTTCACAAAAGACGCTGGAGAGACATCCTCACTCATGGATGTGCAGCAAGTGTGTGTGTGTGTGTGAGGATGAGTGAGGATGTCTCTCCAGCGTCTTTTGTGAAAAATGTATAGCCCACATAAACAAATACAAACATAAACAAACCCTCTCTCTCTCTCTCTCTCACACACACACACACACAAACACAGACTGTCATACAGATACAGTACATACAGTACAGGCCCACATAAACAAATACAAACATAAACAAACTCTCTCTTTCTCTCTCTCACACACACACAGACCGCGCCACAGCTGCCCAGCTGAAAGTCCTCAAATCTTCCTGCCAGCTTCCCATTGCAAAAACAATGTCCCAAACTCCCACATCTTCCTGCCACCCCATTGCTCAATACACCAAAACGTACACAACAACCCCTTCTCAAGGCTGCACACTACACTCTACACACACACACACACACACACACACACACACACACACACACACACACACACACACACACACACACACTTTTGTCCGGTAAGATGAAACCAATGGAACAAATCTGGTAAAATAAACAGAAAAATACATTCTGTTCCTCTCTTGCCTCTCTTGAACAGGGCAAGAGAGCAGTATGTGTTAAACTCAGTGTGCACCCTTGCATAGAATATACACACAAAGTAAAATAATAAGGTTCCTTTTCTGGGAATGCCATAACCATTGTGTTTTGGTAAACAGTATCCCTAAGCCACCCCAACACTAGGTCTTGAGGAACCACAGAGCTATAGAACCATGATGAAGGGCCAGCTGAAAACCATGACATGCAATTTTAGTAATTTTTGGGGGGGTTGAACACATCTAGCGTGTAGATAAGATGGTGAAGTATACCAGACACTTCATTAGAAAACTCCCATTCTTCCTATTCCTCTCACACATACCCACACCGATACAGTACTTGTGCAGTCAAACACAAAGATCTGCTTGAGTGCACTTCCCAAATGATATAGTGTTTATATGCGCAGGAACATTTCTTGAACACAGCATGACCCTCTGGAAGCGCTCCTTAAATTGTCTCCAGGAAGAGTTTTCCTCGTAAAATCATCACCGGGAGCTGGCAAGCACCAGCGAAGCTGAACGCAAATACTTTCCAAAAAAGCCCTCTATTCCCTCCTCAAAGAGGGTGAACTCTTTTTGGTGGTTGTGTGTTTTTGGGGAGAAGGGTAAATAACAAAGCTCTATCAACAAACCCCACAAAGAACAATGGGTGATTTAGTACAGCGGGTAACCATGAAAATTGTGCACTTTTTGAAAGAAACATGAAACTTCTACCATAGTTAGGTTATACCATGAGGTTTATTTTCAGATTGGGAGGGAAGTTAAATTTGACCTCTGAGGCCCGGGAGAGGTCAAATCCAAGATGGCCGTTAATAATATTCAAAAGTGCCTCACGTTGGAACCAAACACAGTAGAAAAACACTTAAGGTGTCATATCCCACTAACTTTTGGGTGCCCATTCTGTATCTGATAACTTTGAAACCACCAAAGTTCAAGAAAATGCATTTATCTAAAGGTCAAGGTAAACAAAACATCAAAATATTCATTTTTTATGTATCCCAATTCATTTCTTTGTTGTCACTGTATTATTCAGTTATTAGTTGTTATTTCATGAGATTTGTGGCTAATTTCATTTCTTCACAGCACAGAATTATCCACAGGTGACCCTTTTCACAGACCACCTGCAATACCACCGCTGGTTGAAAAAACCCTGCTTTAGAGAGTTGTTGCTACAGGCCACAGTACGCACAATGTAGAGAGCACTTCAACCGACATATTCTAACAGGTAAACAGATTGACTATGAACAAACAATATTATTACATAATTACATAATATTATTCATGTTGCAAATTAATTTAACCATAGCCAGGAAGGAGATTTCCTTGGTAGTTAGCTTTTGAGGTAAAAATCATGGACATTGATCAAAATAATTATCCTAGCTAAACTAGAAGATAGTCTGGAACATTTATGCTGAAGCTAGTTTAATGATTGAACAGAGTATATTGTAGATATGTCAGCTTGGTAATGTGAAATTTGTTATGGCTGAAATAGGTAATGTTAACAGAGTAGCCTAGTTAAAGGGACACCAGGTAACGAAAGATAAATTAAGGATCTTTTTGCGCACTACTTGTGCTGCTCGCATTAAGTGCATGGCATCACTTTCAGTTTGACAGGCTATCATGAGAGCTGGTCCAATGTCCTTCTCAAAACTCAGGAGTGTGTCTCTTCCGCGTAAATGTGCCCTCAGATGTGGAAGCTCAGAAAGCAGTCGTTCTTTCAGTCTGGTGGTGTGAATCCGTTCACCTGAGGGCTTAACCACTGTACTAATTTAGCTTTGACTGGAGATGTCCCGAGTGCTTTGGCAATTAACGTGAGAGGAAGAGTCGAGCGGGCTGTCACTCTAGAACTGTGTGCTACTACAGTGGAAATGTCACCATTCAGCTAATAAATGCCACTAAGGCCCTGATAAAAAAACAAAATGGCGGCTGAGCTGACATGGCTTCATCAAATGTAGGCAAGAGAAGGTTAGTTGGGTTACTCGTCAGATTAGAGTCTTGCCTTGGTTTAACATTAATGCCAGGACATGAAGTACTGAAGAAAGTAAAGTCTTGGTAAAGTAAAGTCTTGATTTCTAAACAGACATGTTACCATGACACATAGGGCTGACGAAATGGAATATAGAAGAATGCAATGGAGCCATTTATTCTGAACCCAAAAAGCCTGTGGGATTTCAGTCACTAGTTTTGTTTGAAATCTCAGTTTCTCCTGTCCAATTTTATAGTGTCTCCTTACGTATTCATCCTCTGGGATGGCTTCGGGGTGACTGGAGGCCTAGATTCAGCGAGGTAGAAATTACACTGCCACATGACTTCCCAATCAGACATGGGATTGCAGACCGCAAACGGACCCACCGGCGGTACTCACCCGTCTGGAGGTCCATATAGAAGGGATCCATCAAGGTCACCACAGGTCAAAGGTCAGTATGGTGAAGGCGGGGACGTCTCACAGGTATCTTTAAGCCTCTGAAATGCACTTTAAAGCAGGACATGAAGGACAGACGAAAGCAATCCCTGGTTTGCCCTGTACTTATGCAAACTCCTGCTTTCTCACTCACTAGGTCCTTTCTCTTTTGTAATTCTCAATCACTTTTTCACTCCCTCCCAGACACACACACACACACACACACATACCCCTACACACACACTTTTAAAAGCTGCACTTAAAAAGAATGGACAGTCCCCTGTTACAGATCAATCTGTTGAGAACTCCCCATTCTCCCAGCATTAGGAAATCCTGGCTTTCTTCCATCGCCAGGTCTCTCAGGCAAGCGTGCAATCGCTGCGGCCACATTCCAAAAAAGCTACCAGACTTTCTCATGCCCGCGGTGGCACCCTCACCGGACAATGGCACCTCACCCTCGTCCGTCTCTCTCTCTCTCTCTCCCTCTCTCTCCCATTCTCTCTCTTTCCCTCTCTCTCTCTCTCTCCTCTGCGCGTTTGTTTTCTCACCCACAGCCACGCCGCGTCTCACACAGCGGCAGGGCACAGCATGACACCACATGCCACATCCCAGCTGCGGCTTGCGCTCTCAGTGTCTACAAACAGCGAAGACATCTGAAGTTATATCTGTTATTTGTTTTAGCCCATTCTTTTTTTTTAGCCCTTTACTGTTACAACTTTAGTCTGCCCTGTAATTGACGCCGTTGGCTCTCTGTGATGGTGAGGAGGGAGAACATGGAGAGAGTTCTTCTGTCAGAGTGGGTTAGGCACACCAAGCCATGAGGAGAGCTATGACATAGAACTAAGGGGAGAAAAAGTCACAGCACATAATGCAAGTCACTCAGTACTGTACCCTTTGCATGTGTTGCATGTGTGTGTGTGTGTGTGTGTGTTTCAGTTGTCTGTGCGATTGCAGTAAGCTGGATTTCATGCGTACAGGAATGTTTCTTTTTTTTCCCCCTTCGTTGTTGATCCCATCTTGGGGGTTTGGATTACACCAGAGGAATTGACTGCAGATTTTGTAACATTTTTTCAGAAAACCAGAGGTATGCGTTTTTGAATTGTTGCAGATTTCCAGGGGGTTTCCATAACAGAGAGAGGAAAAGAGAGAGTGAGGAAGAGAGAGAGAGAGAGAGAGAGAGAGAGAGAGAGAGAGAGAGAGAAAGGGACGCTGTGGAGTGGGTGGTGGCGTGGGTAGGCAAGAGAGAGAGGGAGAAAAAAAAAAATCAATTTAGCGTGCCACCATCAATCTGTGAAAGCACTCAAAAAGGCTCATCCCAAAGTCCATTCACCGCATAATATTTCAATCTGCAAATGAGGCAATTAACTAAATCACCTTGTCTTGACGATCTAATAAGATGAGTGGGAGGGATGGGCCTTGGCTGCTGGAGTGATCACAGCGCCATGGCGACTCTGACCCTGAGGGAGGCATCACCGTGGCGCAGAGCCATCACCATGCCGACCACAGCCTCATCACAGCCTGCCTGGGGAGGACAAATGACTGCACTAGCGTCCAAATGATGATTCTGTTGAGGAGAGAAAAAAAAGGGCCTAGCGTGTTAGCAGCTGACAAAGGACACATTAAATGATCCATCACAACGCTCTCCACCTACTCACCACCCGTGGCAGGATGGGGTGGCGGGGGGGGTGGGATTGCTCTCTGAGGGCGGTTGGCACCTTGATCAAAATGGGCACAGCTGATGAAACAGTGGTGTAACTACTCAGGAAGATGAGAGATGGCCTCTCGGCCAGCCCATGTGGGCACCTCCAGCCTTTTCAAACTACAGGAGTGAGGAAATGCTGTGATGATGTGTCACTGATGGACATTCTAAATCTTATCAACACCTTGACTGCTTCTAGCACTTGCACAGGCCTGGTCAAGCCAAGGTTGTTTCACGAAGGACAGGATAGAACATTTGAATGTAAAGCCTGTTACCTGTATTATATTTTTGGACTACACAAACAAACAAATACCCTAGGATACTCCAACCCAAATAAAGGAACTGATATGTGTCTTCAGATGTGCTCTAAGTGTTTTAGGCTTTGGTTTGTCAGAGATCTTAACAGTTGAGGCACTGTGGTGGTCTACTCCTTTCCGTCATTAGCCAGATTATTCACACACAAACTGCTCCTCAGCATTCACCAGTCAATTTGTACTAGTGAAACCACCACGTAAAAATAAATGTCCAGTTTACCTTCAAACTTGTTTTTAAACAACTATACCCCAGGCATCAGGATAACTAAATCTTTAAAAATCTGCTCATTTGCTGCTGAGTTTTATGCACAAAATATCAAAATGCAAAATGAGACATATCAGCGGGCAGCAAGTGCAAGGTTGTTAACAAGTGTGTCTGCGTGAGTTAATAACGGACAAGGTCTCTGGATTTAGACTCAGGTGATCAATAGGAGCCGAGCATTAGTGCAAGGAAGATGAGTGGAATTGAACGTCCAGAGGTAGAAAATCTGCAGGACTGACCTCGTCTTCTCTCTGAAGTAGCCAACAAAACTGAGATGTTATGAACATTTCAAGAGCGATCTGTAAACGAGGCCAACAACAATCATCTTTTTATAATTTCTTTGGAAACATATAAAACTGACAGATATAATATATGATGTACAATTCATTTCTATGTTTTCAAGAAGTCATAAAGAGACTTTCTTTTATTTCCTGTTTTTCTTTTCTTTTCTTTTTTTGTATAAAATAACTCCTTCCTCCAGGTAAACAATTTTCTGAGAAAGAAAATGGATTAATGATGACTTTCCATTAAAAATGGAAAAATGATGTCTTTCCATTAAAAAGCCAAAATAGCCTGAGTCATTACAGTAGGATAAATTGATCTAATTATCAGAAATCATTTGCAGCCAGATTGCAGTTCCTTCTGTCTGAGATCCGGCCTGCATGCGGGCCCCACTGTCTGCTCACACTATATGAGAAAAAGACTGTTTGGTACTAATTCATTTAGACTTCTTTTGTGATATTTTGGTCAGATGAGTCCCGCTCTGTTTCAATTGGCCTTATTCATCTAATAGCTTTGAGAGATGCCGGTTGCTCTTCAGGTGCACTGACATTAATGTCAAGCAGCACTTTGCACTGCTATTAAATTGTACTCTAAACTTTTCAACGCAGGAAGTTGGGATGGAAGTGAAGTGGATAGATTTTACCCAACATAGCCCACAGCCCATGATGCATACACCTTTGTTATTCTAGTACAGCATGTTCCAATCCTCCATTTTTACGTGAGTGCTGTTCTCTCCATTTTAGGATTACTTGTAGCTTCAGAGATGTGCTCACAATGAAGAGCTATCAGACAGCGGGCACTATCTTCCAGGGAGAGCACTTATCAATAACCTATAGATGAATGTACTTTACAATGTGTTTTATTCTTCTGCAGTTTCTTTACCATGGATTACTTCGGGAAGATGTGAATGTACAGTATTGAGGGGTGCAATAGAGAGTGGGATAGAGCACTCTTACAGATAGAGGGAAAGAAATAGGATGAGATGCATGTAAGACAGACAGAGAGAGAGAGAGGGGGGGGGGAGGAATGGAGAGGGACAAACAGAAACGATGATGAGAAAAAAAGATACAGAGATGCAGGGAAAATTCCCCATCCATCAATGACAGGATAGGTGTGAGCAGGGCCGTTTCAAGGAATTTGGGGGCCCCAAGCAAAATGGACATGGAGCCAAACTGCCAAGGAACCACCGCGATTTTTATTTTATATAAATACATTTTGACAGTGGCAAAAACACTGGCAGCAGGCATTGTTCAAACAAACCTGGCAATTTAAAAATCCAACATGGCTGGCTGCTGTTCATCAGTGGAGGTATCAGCGACTTTACTTGAGGGAGGGCCCCATATTTTGAGGGGCAGCTGCTTTCCCAACTACCAATGCTTACCGTAAAACATCCCAAGCAAATGTTATACATTGACCTAGGCCTACTTGTAACAGTGTAGAATTAGACAGACACACCTTTTTAAAGACAGCATTGACTATCAAATGTTACAGTCTGCTTTGATGCACAGTTTGTCGGTTTTCCTGCATTTTATTTTTAACCAGTCAATGTTATGTCTTGGGGCCCCTTTCTTATCCCTAATAAACATATTACAGCCCATATTCCAGTTCTTACTCAAACATATTCGAAAAAAAAAAAAAGGGCCCCAAGCAATTGCTTGGTTTGCTTGCCTTACACCATTTGTACAAGACAAGTAGAGCTATTTTATCCAGTGTAATTTATCCCTTACCACTATCTTGTTTTTTTCTTGGGCCTGGGTGTGAGGGTCTGAGCCTAGCTGTCATGATGATGTCCTGTCCTGTGTGTGTGTGTGTGTGTGTGTGTATGGTGGGAGGACAGGATCCCTGAAGCCCCACTGGGTAGCTGTGTAGAGCACTCAACACATGTGTGGGGCAGGTGGGAGCTATGGTGTGTGTGTGTGTGTGGGAGGGTGGGGGGTTGTTAGATATATGAGACTGTTTAAACAAACTAAAACTAAAAGAGAATAAAGCTAACTTTACACCAGTGTTCTGCAGCTGGTTGTTTAACCAGGAACTCTCTCTCTCTCGCTCTCTCTCGTGCACCTTGTCCTATTTGTTTGCTTGACATACTCTATACAGTCTGTTTGAGTGCTCAAAGACAATGAGACTTCAAGGACATCATACATTATGTCGCGCAATGAATTCAGTTTGTTTGTCTGTCAGTGGCAAGAGAAAAAGAAGATTGAAAACTATATGCAAATATGATGATTCATTCACCCAAGGGTGCATTTGCAAGTGATCACTCACACCCATGTATCATACACATCCATGTATCATTTCACAACATATTTTGCATTGTACCGCTATGTATGTGTATGTAACGATTACCGGTATAATGGTAAACTTCGATAAAAATGTTGACGATAACAATTACCGTTTTCATTTCAAATATCATAATTATCACGGTTGATGACCCCGGTGTGGAAACCGTGTGTTTAATCCTTCCCAGCTTCATCTGAGCCTGCTTTTGACATACAGTAGGCCTGGTACAATGAAACAAAACTGGTACCCTACTGATTCTGTTGTATAATTGATGGATTTAACTGCGATTGATTTAGGTTACACCTGATTTTAAAAGGCGGAACATTTTCACTTCAAAACATGCACTGTATCATGTAGCCACTCTGTGTCTTATTATGTTCGCATCCACATTAAATCCATTCCACTCATGTCATCAGGAGAATACCGTAGCCTAAAGTTTTATTTTGAACACTTACTTTGGTCTCACTCATTGGATCTAAATAACAGAAATAGGAAACTCCAAGTCATGGTATAGAATAAGTTAAGCTATAAGCACATAGCCAAATAAACATGACCAGGGAAAAAGTGAACAGGACAACACACAATGCTATGAATTAAGAATGCTCAGCTCAACCAGGTTTGTTTGTGCAGTCAGGATGTAGGCCTATGAATGTGAACAAATTATGGCCTTCTCCAGTAGCAATAGGTCACCTTAAAATGCACCAGAATAAAGAAATCACATCTACTTAGTAACATTTTTTTTACCCTCCCTCAGCACCCCCTCAATGAGAATGAAAATGAGTTCCAGCGTTCTGGGTTAAAAGTTGCACTTTTGATAAGGTTTTGCCTATATTTTTGTAATATACTAAACACTGTCACACTTCTTGAAACTATTTCAGCTTGTGTAGGCCTATCAGTGCTTTCTGAACATATTGAACACACTTCCATTCCGTTACATCCCTATGCATGTGATTAATTCAATTCCTTATTATTATTTTTTTTATTACATGTTCATTGAAAACGTGATCAGTTAATCACATACTAAAATATGCATTAACGTGCGAAATACATGAAATAAAGAAACTACCTCTGTGAAATAATACCAGGGGAATAATCCCTGATGTGAAATGAGTGCCAATCACCTCTATGTGTAAATAAATGGAGCTATGATGAGCGCCTAGAGAAATAAAGGCTGAAGAATCCTGGCCAATCACCAATTGGCTCTCGTTCACAGAGGACAGGGCTGTTTGACGTGCGGCTGACCGGCTGCAGCTTCAAAAGCTGCTTGTGAAAAGCTGACAAATGCACTCACATAGATAGTGAGCAGTTAAAAGGAGCAAAGAGAGCTTGGGTCTCAGGAGGTGTGTGTGTGTGTGTGTGTGTGTGTGTGTGTGTGTGTCTGTGTGTGTGTGTGTGTGCACATCTGCATGTGCGCATGCACGTTTGCGAGGGGAGTGTTCATCTTTGCTCTAGGCGATCTATGTAGGTTTGAAACCATTTTTACCCCCCTTTGTAGCCCACATCAGCATGTAAAGCCATGCATGCATGCTTTAATGTTTTATACTGTACATGCATGCTGCTGTGCGGGATGTTTGTGGAAGACTGTATCCCGGGCACTTGTGACAGAAGTCATCCCCACTGGAGAGGGACCTGGCCGCCGCTGAAACCACATCTGTTTTCACTCCAAACAATGGGCTCCAACATCGCAGGCAACAGCCCCGAGTTATTAAAGGATTTTCTAGGCCTGGATAGAGAGAGATGAAGAGATAGATGAGGAGGAGGAGAGAGAGAGATTTTTGAGCGTTTGGACATTCTTTTGCTGAGTGGACGACGTGTAATGAGGGTGATGGATGCCGATGTGGAATTCCAATCAGTCATCTTTTTCCAGTCATCAAGTTTCTCACCCACACAAAGAGGAGGGCTGCTCAATTCGTTAAGTCCTCTGTGGCCGTCCAATCACCTTGGACCCATACAGCTGCACTTCCAAAGTGTAAAGTATGGAGATGCAGTGTGATTGGATGCAGGCCTGCGGGAAGTGGGGGTGCTTAGGGTGCTGCAGCACCCCCTGTGTTTCCTGCAGCACTGTTGCCCCTGTTTTTTCTGCATTGTGATATTCACCCATAGGCCTATATATTATTAAAGTGCTTTTATTGTGGGATATGGGTTTACTTTGTGCAAAACTATGAGCACGGAAGGTGGAGATTTGTTGATTTACTTATTTTCAATATGTGTATTAAATTAGATTTAGATCTTTGCTGATTACGATTGACGCACCCACACAGGAACGTTATCACTGTTACACATGCAGGTTACACAGCAGGAATATGTCTGATGAAGGGCTAGTGCCCGAAACGTCGCAATAAATTAAGCATTCATTGGGAGCTGGTGTAGCGGACTTTTTTCATTCTTACACTGCAGGAATACACTGTGAATAAAATCATCAGAACTTTATGCTGTCCATTTAGTTAAATTCAAGTAGGCTGCTGTATATTGCCTAGTTGGCCGATGGACAAAGCAAATGCTGTGCCTTGTCATGAGTCCCTTTCGGACCAAGTAGTTACAGGAACTTAGTTATAGGAACATTCCACTTCTAAAGGCTGTTCACCATCCATTTGGGTCTGGACTGGAGAAGAGTGTGTTCTGCATGCTGTCCATTCTCGAGTCGTTAATAAAGTCACTGACAGTAGTATATTTTGCATACACAGGCAGTGCGGATTTTAAAGACGGCGCGGCTATGAATGCAGGTTTGACAGTGCGTTTGGCTTATGAGTTAGATCAATCATGTAGACCTAGGTTACTAAGGGTTCCTATGCGAAGGGAAGGTAGAAGCTGAAAGAGTTATAGGAACTGAGGTCAGAGAAACTTAATAATCCCCAAATCGGTCCAGTCTGAACACAAGAAAAAAAGGTTCTAGGAACGTTATGGTTTAGGAACTGCAAAAATCCCTCTGGTGTGAAAGGGAATAAACTACCCGGAATTTACTAAGCTTCCACTTCATCAGGTAAACAACCTGTGACAACATTAAGGCCCCGTCCATACGGAGGCGCTTTTTGGGTTAAACGCACCGGTTTTGCTTCGTCTTGGCCGATCGTCCAAACGAATCCTGTAAACGCACTGCCCGAAACCGCACTTTTTTGAAACCTGGTCCCAGGGTGGAAAAATCTGAAACCGTAGCCCTTGTGAGTTCGTTTGGACGGCGAAACCGCATACTTGCGTATTGATGATGTCATCGCCACACCTCAGCTGCCCTGGACTTGACACTTATAGTATTGCCTAACAATACTAGTTTTCATACATGACATTACCTACGATTACACTCAGTAGTATAAATATCACAACTGGTGCTGCGCAGCACCAATAGCTTATGACTTGATGGACTGAACACTGTTTTTCCCAGTCTTTTTTTTATGCATTCTAGCTACTGTCAGTGACGCGAGAGAACTAGTCAGAAGTTATTAAGGAAGTGCGGTGTAAGTTTAAATTAATTTGTGTGTAGTGCCGGTGTCATTCATTTATTTTAGTAAGTAAGACATTAATGTTAATGTTGCCTACTGATTCTGTTGTCTAATTGGCCCTTCTCTATCAGCAATAGGCCACCCCTCCAAATTACACCATGTCCTGTACCAAGTTTGGACTTCATACATCAAAAATGCTCCAGAATAAAGCAAACCCCTATCCAATAGGCCCCCAAAATTACACCATAGCTACCTTAGCACCCCCAGGTCAAAAGGAGTTCCTGATTGTACGATCCTGTTTTTTTTTTTTTTGTACATTTCTGGTGCACACAGAAGTTTCTGGTGCACACATGGCAGTATTTGGTGCACACCGAAAGCTGTCTGATTGAGCTGCTTTCTAACATAAAAAGCCCAAACTGTTTGTAAGGAAGAAAAGTAATATTTTGTCAGAAGTCGAATTTGGTTGGTAACAAGGTATAGGACCAACGAATTATAGAAAATAATTGATATTTAGAACTCCCTGTAATGCTTAAAGTTATATTAACTAAAATGTACACTTGCACATGCCAGTATAACTTTAGAAAAAAGTCCATACCGTTTGTGGTCTACCACATTATATATAGTCTTATACTGTATATAGTCTGCAAACTGTTGTAAACTAAATCATATAAAAATAAAAAAAAATCTTTTAAATGTGTATCCTGTTGTACCCTAAAGTGTTAGCGCCCATCATATCAGTTCTGTAGTTCATAGAAGAACCAGACAGGTCATTTGACTTTCATGATTTGCGCTTCTCAAAGCCTTGAGAAAAAAAGAATAACAAGCCATCTCCAATAAAAATAGCATACATGCATAGAAGGGGGTCTGTGTGGGAGAGAAAATTGAAAAGAAAAAAGCTCCTTGTACTTCACTGAAGGTCCCACCCGCACCACCCAGCTGCACCACCCTCGGCTGTCTCCCTCTGCCTGTCTCCATTCATGAGGCTGTTAAATTATTTGAGGAGTACCCTTTCCTCCGGGCTGAATTATTCACCTCTGCCTGATGAAGATTCCAGCCAGATGCCACTCCATTAGCAGAGCCTCTCCACAGATGGAGAGAGAGAGAGAGAGAGTTAGAAGGACATGGAGAAAACAGAGATGAAGAGGGAGACAGAGAGGGGAAAAGAGAGAGATAGAGAGGGAGAGGGAGACAGCAAAAGTTAGAGGGATGTGGGGAAAGGTAGAGGATGAGGGAGGAAGAAGGAGAGAGTAGTAGAATGAGACAGAGAGAGATAGATAGAGAAAAAGAGAGAGAGGCTATGAGGGAGGGAGGGAGGGAGGAGTAGAACAGTCCAGCTGTCTGTCTGTCCACTCTGTTAAAATCAGCTGTGAGCTGCAGGGTTTCTTGGTCGGCGCTCACGTGGGATGCAGTTGTGGGCTGCAGGCCAGGGCAGGGCATGTGATGACAGGATAAGGGGGCCTTGTGAGAGGCCCAGAGAGGAGAGGAGTGGAGAGGAGAGAAGGGGGAGAGGAGAGGAGAGGAGGATGGGTGATAGTTAAAGACATGGAGAGGAGAGGGGAGAGGAGAGGAGGATGGGTGATAGTTAAAGACATGGAGAGGAGAGAGGAGAGGAGCAGCATGGATAAAATGGGAGGCTGAAAAGAGGAAAAGGAAAGGAAAGATGACACACAGGGTGCGGTGAGGTGTGAAGGGAGGAGGAGGAGAGGAGAGGAGGAGAGGAGTGTTTGAGGATAGAGGCACAAAGTGACGAGGGGAGGAGAGAAGATGAGAGATGATGAGATGAAGAGTGAATGAAAGGGAAGGACACAGGGAGATGACACTAGGAGAGCTAGTTAGACAGCAGGCTGTTTTAGTACATATTAAAAGCAACTTAACACAGCGTTCACGTACAGCGATTCGCAGACATTCATCTAAAGGTTAGCCTTTGAATAAAATAAAAGTCTCGCCAATAAAGTTTTCAGAGGCATTTCAATTGGATGATCGTACACAGATTAAAAAAAACATGTGCACACACCAAAAACAAAAACAGCAGGCTTGCAAGCTAAAAGGTATTGAATGCCCTTGACGGAATGAAAGAGAGAGGAAAGTTTTCCTTCTCTTTCCTTTGCGCACTGAGACCCTGGAGACAGGTGGACGTGTGGGAGACTTGGAGGAAGTTGGAGGAAGAAAAAGGGACAGTGCTGTGCAAAATCTCTCACATTTTTTGATACTGCCCAAGTATAATGTAAAGGTAGCAACAACAAAAAAACAACAAAAACAACCATTTTTTACTCATTCATCACACTCTGTCCCTTCTCCCCCTCTTTCTCTCTCTCTCTCCATCTTGTATCCTGTCCCTCCATCCCTCACATTGACACATTTTTCTTTCTCCTCTCTCCTCCCCCATTCCACACACACACACACACAGACAGACACACACACACACACACACACACACACAGACACACACACACTCTCTGGGAGGGGGGAGGTGCATTGTGTGTTTTGCACCACTGGATGGATTAGCCCAGATAAGTGTGCCTGTGTGTTATTCCCCCTTACTCCCGTGTTTGGCGCCTGTATGAAAGGGCTGGCATTGGCGCCTGACTGCGCGAGAATACTGTACCCGCCGCCACCGCCACCGTGGCATCGGCAGCCTGAGCCCCCTCGGAGCGGCGCTTGGCGCTCGGGCATTGAGACGAATGGACCAGGCAGATCAAAGGCAGGCGGCCTGTGTGACTAAAATCTGCTTTACTGTAAGGCATTTCGGTGAAATAGGATTCTCTCTTTTTGCGAGGGATGGTTATTTCTCTTTCTTTCACTTAACCCCCCCACACCTCCTCCCTTCTTTCCTCATTCGTCCCTCTCGGTCTCGTCCTCTCTTCCCTCTATCCCGATAGGGGACAGAGAGACGGGACCGTGAAGAAAATCGAGCGGGACGCCCAAATTAAGGTGACACTGATATTAAAGCATCTGCCTAATCCTGACATCGGCTTTTGAGGCGAAGTGACCCCAGATGACCACAGAAGCCCTCTTCAGCTACTTTTGGATTATGATAGTTGAGGGAGAGCTATTTTTGGTCACAAGCAGGACCACACAGCTCTGCTTTGAACCACCCGAGAAGTGGAACCAAGTTTTATCCGGAACTACAACGCTGAACTGCTGGAGTCTTATCATTTTGTGTCCCGCAAGATAGAGCCGTATAACTCCACAAGTAACACAAAACATATGAACTTCAAACCGGTACCTTTTTTTTTTGGCCCATATGAAAAATATCTGAGTTGCAGACATAACCGTCCCAAATCCTTTCAAAGAACCTTCACAGTTCTCCCCTTCATGCAGACTGAGTAGCCAACCCTCAGGATAACTGAACCATACTTTTCAAAGCCCAGAGTGAAATTCCATAGGGGGATAGATTCATACACTTCCTTTCTCTCTCCTCTCCTGTCCTCTCCTCTCTTCTGCTCACGACCCCTTCCTCTCAACTCTCTCCTTTATCGTGCATGATGTATGCTGTTACCTTCCCTCTGCTGGGTGCCTCATCCATAACCTCAGCCAACCCCAGCATATGTCCAGAAGGGACATGGATATCGGCGCCTCAAGGCCAGGGCTCTGATGGCCACCCCAGCCTGGCTCACAAAGAGGGGAGAGAGTCTTCCATCTTTCCCCCTGGCTGTCCTATTAAAGCCGCTGCGCAGTAGCCCTTAAGAAGAGGGGGGGCTGGGCCTCAGTGGTGTGTGGGGAGTGTGAGGGCTTAGGTGATCCCTCACGGGGAGCTGAGACTTCCAGGAGAGAGGTCAGGCAGTGGTTTATGGCCATGGCTGTCTGGAGGTGGCAGCTGCTTATCACTCATCACAAGATGGAGGGCAGGTGTCTCTTCTCTCTCTCCCTGACAACAAGGTGAAGTGAGGGACTAATAGGTTTTTACCAAACTGCAAGGCCATACCTAAAGTCTGACTTCCCATTCTCTTCCTCTCTGTCTCTCTCTCTTTCCATCTCTCTGTCTCCTCGTCTCTCTTCCGCTGTCTGTTTTTCACTTTTCTTTTCTGTCTGTTTTTCTTATTACTCATTTTGTTCTATTCATTCCCTTCGGTGCGCTCTCTTTGGGCCCAACAGGAGATTGTGAAGAATTATTTTCTTTTAAATGGCTTGTGTTAAAAGCCTGAGCGATTTCCTCTCTTGTGAGCTTTTCTGCTGCCATTTAAAATTGCTCCAGGAAAGTGGACAAGGGAAGAATACAGATGCACTGATATGGAATAATTCTCTGTGAAAAGGAAGGAAATTATATCCAATTAAGTTAATTGGTAGGTCTTATTGGGACTAATTGCCTTGGTCAGTGCATTACGGTAGTTCTGCATCAACTCTGGACTTAAACTCAAATGGAGACACATAATGAGAAAAAATGAGAAAAAAAAAATAAGAAAATGGAAGATGACTCTTTAATGCTGGGTGTTTGTTTTCCAACTGAAAATTCCTTTTAGACCGAGTGGTGTGTTTTTTAGCCAGTCAGCAGTTTGAATGCAGTACTGGCCATTTTTAGCAACCAGCACAGTCAGTAATGCACTGGGAACAATTTGTTCTCTCGACGGAACAGCAACTGAAAATTTGAAAAGTCCACCTCCCTCCCCGACCCCCATCCCAACCCTCTCTCGATCACTGCATTGCTGTCTTTCATTCCAGAGATAAAACTCTCCTTCCCACAAGTTGCAGGATTTCTCCCCTGGTGCCAGTCATTCTTCCGCAATCACGTCTGTACCCTACAGCTCCCATGCAACCGCCTCATCAGTTGCAGAAATATCCTGAGACACGCACTCCCTCTCTCTTACCATTCTATCTATCAACTTAATGAGGCATCCCAAACATGTCAAGAGAGCTTTAAATGCATTAAACTTTCACAAAATGCCTAATTCATGAGAAAGTTTCATAAATATCACACGGTGTCTATTCAGGAAGCTGCAAAAATGCTATATGCATCGAGCTGGCAGGTGTCTTATTGCGTGGCTTTACCTTTGGGAACAGGCCCCTTCATCCTTTGTCATGTAATTAATTCTATTTGAATCATTTGAATCAATTCATTAACTGATGCCATGGACACAGATACTATGGCGACCGGCGTCATGAAGCAGGTTGCCATGAGATCGTGAGATGCGCGTCCATAGTCTGACTACTGCATAATGTGTGTACTGTCTCTGAGCAGATGCTGTTTCTGTCTAAATATATAATTAGCTCAATTTTAACAACTGCTGAAATGTGGTAAATGTGCTCGGAGATGCGCACAGTAGACCACCCATTAGAAAGTATGATTTCTAATGAACACGTAACGACGCGAGGGATGGCTACAGCCTCGTGTGTGTCAGATGTGTGTGTGTGTGTGTGTGTGTACACACATGCACACACACCGCTGGGTGCCGCTCGGTTTTGCGATCATCCATATTAAAGCTGGTTACTGCAGGTTAGCCGAGGTGAGGGGAGGAACTCGGATCACTCCGGCGCGCTGCATTCAAGTAACATTCACAGCCACGTGACTCATTAATGCCGAGGTCTTGAGAGAATTGCGTCTGATGCATTTTTAATGAGCAACAGTCTCATACCTGATCCATTCCCTCTGATCTACAGGCTAACTTGTGTTTCACAAGGGAAAAAAATATATGACGCAGTCATGCGGTGTGTATAGATCGACAGTCTTAAGAGTCAACAGTATCATTTGGCAGGTAGGCTGATATGAAAACATCAAACTAAGTCAAACTGGCTGAGAGGACCCGAGATGAAATTGTTTGGGCCGTCTAATTGCCTGGCAAAGTTTCGAGTTTCATGAAAACAAAGTCTTGGTGGAAGTGCATTAAATAATGGCTGCAAATTGAGATTGAGATCAGAGACTGTTTGTTACAAAGACTCATTGTGAAGTTTCCTTGATTGAGGGAAGGGGCGGGCGTTTTGGGCGAGTTGACTCACAGCTCTCTCTCTCTCTGTCTCCCTCTCTCTCTCTCCTCTCTCTCTCTCTCTCTGGTTAATCCTGCGTGTCTTTATTAATAACAGTGATGACAAGACATCCCTGACTGGGGGCGCATCCATGGCGGGAAGCTTAGGCCCTGAGAACTCCTAATCCCTCAGCAGGGCTGGAGCTCTCCAAACAGCCTCCACACTCCACCAGTGCTCCAGGCCAGGAAAGACTCCCAACGCCTGGGCCCTCTCCAGCAACGGGGCACATGGAGGGAGGGAGGGAAGGAAGAAGGAGAGAGGGAGAGAAAAAGGAGAGGGGGATATGGTGAAATGAAAATGAAAATTGCAAAGGTGGCAAGCAAACAGAGAAAGAGAGAGAGAGAGAGGTGGAATATGGGGAAAGAAAAATAAAGATGAGGGGGTAAAAAGAGACTGCAGAAAAAGAGCAGGAGCAAAAGGTGCCTACAGGCCTCGTATCTATTATTCTATTTGATGGTAAAGATAAGGAGAATGTAAATGTGGAACAGGAGGGAAAAAGGAAAGTCATGGACACGCACGGGCAAGGAAGAGAAGGGGAAAAAAGTGAGTTGAATTGCAAAATAGCTCCTTTAGTCCTCCTTGGCTGAATCAGAGAAAATAGCAAAAGACAAGTTAAGAAAACACGTAAATATGCTTGACTGAGTTTTGAGCAAAACACACAAGAAATCTGCATTTTATACATGAAATGATTTCTGCCTAACGAGTGGAAAATGTATAGTTACAGTATGAGCAGCTTCTGTGGGGTTTTCTGTTGAATTTTCATGTTTTATACAGCAGAATGGGGAGTCAGGGATGGGAACAGTGACGCGAGTGACATACAGATGGACAAAAATAGTTGCAGAGTTTTGGAAAGTAGGGAATAGGAGAATATGAAAGAAATGATAGAGAAAGAGAGAGGGAGAGAAAACAGGAGGAAAGGGAGAGGAGGGTCCACAAACAGGCTTGCGCAGGCCCAGGAAAGAGCAAGAGATTTTTTTTTTTTTTGCCGACAGGGAGGAGAGACCTTGCCAAGAAAAACCTCCTCTGCTGTCACGGTGCTGTTGAGAGAGAGAAGAAATGAACACTTTTCAGATAGGAGGAAAATAAAGAAGAAAGAGAGAGAGAGGGAGAGAAAAAAGAGAAAGAGAGGGACAGGGAGAAAGAGACAAATGCCGCAGGAGTTAACAAATCACTTGGGTGCCAACTCATTTCTCTCTCTCTCTCTCTCTCTCTCTCTCTTTCTCTCTCTCAGTCTCTCTGCCCATCCTCTCTCTCGTGGACACTAACGTGAGAGCATTACGCAGTATAGGCCCCTCTCTCTTTCCCAAAGAGCGCTCCACCCAAAGCCTCTCTGCTCTAATGACTGAGTGACACATGTAAACTCATCACCAGCCCATCATCTGCTTCCCTGTGAAACACGAGTCCTAATGCACCACAGTGGAGGGACAAACAGCAATGAACATACCAGCTGCAGAAATGATTGACTCCACAAATCCACTCCTGGCACAGAGGTATAGTAAGTAAAGCCTTTATAAGGCCATTAACTCCACTATTACCACCATCACTGTTCCTACCATCATGACTACTACTATGGCTATAATTATCATTATCATCATCATTATTACCATCATCATCATCAGCGGTCGAAATTAGCACCAGTCAAGCACCAATGGCGTGTAGGTTTTTGTGTTTCCAGGTGAATATGACAGCTACTCCACATCTTTGGTATGTGACATACTGCAGCTGTATGTCAGTACAAATACTTTGGTCTGTTATGTTAAAACAGCTTGCCATAGCTTGCATATGTGACAGAGGGAGATAGACGCGGAGTGTAACAAACTACACACCTGAGTATACTGAACGAGCCCTTCTAAGTGGGAGACTCACATATTCCACTCCCTCACACCACACAAGCCTGTTCTCACACTAACTTTTCGTCTTTGCTTCCGCCAGTACATTTGTGATTTTTACAGTAAGCTGACCATGAGATCCGTGCATTAACGCGGACATAAAGTGGATTTTAAACATGCTGGTGCATTTTTTAATATGCATGCTGGCAGCTACAGTGCATAGTAAGTCGGGAGAAACAGAGCATCCTGAAAGGAGAGGAGAGGAGAAGAGAAGCAGAGGGGCCTTCCAAAGACGGCAGGGAAAGAAGAGGAGAGAGTGAGAGTTATCCAAACAGCAGGTCCAGATAAATGCTCCACATATACTGAATTTGTGGGGGGAGCCAGAGGTACCTCTTCTCCTGGGCCTCTGAGTTTGAGCCTGTTGAACACCCCCACCTTATATGCCAGTATAAAATTTGCCTGCCTGATCATTTTTACATTTACCAGCCACATTGCCTGGGGGGACAAAAAGTTAATTTGGACCTCTGATGATCTTCACCATCACCATCAAAATCTTCTCATGTGTTTCTGTGAGGAATCTATAAATGTTTAAAACTTTTAAAAATGACTTTCTGCCTAGAAATATACTAAGTTCTACCCATACTGTATGTTCCTCAAGTTTACCTCACTTTACTTGGGTGGGCCCTGTATGAAACGTTTTGTATGCGAATATGAGAGAAATTAGCAGTGGTCTTGCTAAAGCACCCAAAAGCTACTGAGGGGAAATGAGTATTACTGGGGAGTCCCAGGGGAGGGAGAAAGAAAGGAAGAGGAAAGAGTAGGGGGAGAAAGAGAGAGAGAGAGTACAGAGGAGAGATGAAAAGAACTGCAACCGGAGGGCGACAGACCTGTTGTGTCAATAAGCAGAGTGTGAAATCTGAGGTTTGTTGTTGGCTGCATTTGCTACAAGCTTCCCGCTGTGTGCGCAAGCGTGATGGCTTGTGTGTGTGTGTGTGTGTGTGTGGTTCGTGTGTCAGGGTTGGGGCACAAAACTGCAGTGTGTGGGCGGCGACGTGTATGTGTTTCTGTGTATACAATGCCCTCCAAGAATATGCAAACACACCATCTACCCCTCCTTTCAATGTGCTTCGTTCAGTAGACTTATGTCACATCTCATTGTGCACCCTGTCTTGCCACCAACCAACCTCCGAGCCCCTTTTTCCTCGACATATTTGGCCGCCAGGCTTATGCGAATCAGCTTCTTTTTTTGGGTCTCATTTTAAACATCTAAAACATTTAATAACTATTTAATAAAACATGAATAACTAGTTCGTAAAGTACTAAAAGCACCCTGTCTATCTTAATGGTTCGCTCATTTTCCCCCCGACTTTATTTGGACGCATCCGAGGCAGGCAAGGGAGTCTTTTACACAGAGGGGGGGAAGCAGCTGGTGTACAACAGCACCACAGCAGAGATCAAACACAAGCAAGGCGGCCTGGTGAGAGAGAGAGAGAGAGAGAGAGATACAGAGGGGGAGAGAGAGAAAGAGAGGGAGAGAGATGTCAGGGAAGAAAAAGAGAGTGTGCTGTTCCCTAGGGACCACAGATCAGCACAGCAGTACTAGAATATAACGTGTCTGCTGCCTCCTAAATCACCCCCCTCTCTCTCTCTCTCTCATTTTCTCTCTCTCTCTTGTTCTCTCTCTCTGTCTGCCTTCTGCGATCGACCCTTCACGGTTTGAAACAGATGCTCCGCTGTCATCCCTCCTCCCCTGCTGACACCTGCCAGCCACCCCAGACGCCCCCCCACCCCCAATACACACACACCCTTACAACTCGCCCCCCACGTGTGCTGTCGCTCCCTCTAAATGTTTGATTTTC
>NC_063200.1:27352475-27357475 GCF_017589495.1 Alosa alosa | reverse complement strand
TATGGGAAGGTTGAGGAAAAAAGGTGAGTATCGCAAAAAACATGAGAGGCGAAGAATTAATAGCAACTGATTAGGAATTCCGGCATATGAAAACAGCACACGTCTGTTTTTCTGAGAAAACTTTCCGTTTAAATGCGTCAATAAGCGAAACTTTTAGAGACAACAGAATCAGTATTCAGTGCACCAGTTTTACTTCTTTGTACAATGCCAAAAGCAACCTTACTTTTGTTTGCCCTTCTGATGTCATATCACTTTCATGTCATCCACTTCTTTACCTGCTAGACTAGGCTTTTACAGTAAATCTGTCATAGCCTACGTGCACAAAATAGTTTTGAGTATTGTGGACTAAAACTACTCTGCATTATCTCTCTGCTTGTTGACATCTTGTTATCATCTATTTCATTTCATGATTGCTAAACTTTTGATTCCTTTTAATAGTCATCAGTTGACTCTACTCAATAGCGCTTGTGATTGAATTATACCATTCAGTTGTGTGCTGCAGTGTGCAGGTGGCGGCCGGTAATGAGCGCTGTTTATCTGATGAAGTGAACGCTTAGTAGATTCCACGCAATATGACAAGGTACAGCGTCCGGGCAGAAAAAACTTTGTATTCGTGCTGTCTTTGTACGTCAGCCCCAGAGTGTTCAGCAAGGTTATGGTGTTGTGGTAAAAAAAAGCCTGCTGGTGTCCTTAGAGTCCTAAGGCTCCTCTATTGTGTATCCATCTGTCCTGATGGAAATTTCAACAAGAGGCAGTATTACCATAAGCATTCTCATCTATTTAGAATAACAAACATGTATTCAGACTCACCGTTTGAGAGATTCTTTTCTATTTCCCAAATGAACAGTCCTGAATTATAGTCCTAAATAGTGCTGAAGACTTCAGATATATAATTGTGCTTATCTACCTTTGCAAAATGATTGAAACTTAACAATATCTGCTCATTCTGAAAAAAAGAATGGTTTCCATAGCAATTTTGAAAGACTGAAGTGTATATTTTGTTCAAGTACAGCAAAAAACAGTGCTTCAGCCTTCACCACACACAAACACAAATGGAAGAGCAGTGGTCTTCAGACGCTACTTCTGAGGGAAAAGAAATAACAAGTATTATTTTTATCTGGTTTAATGAAGCCCCAGTCCTATGTGCACGTCCATCAAGGAGGCACTCGCAATGTTTTTCGAAAAACTCAAGGATAGCTGCAGTGCTGAAGTTACAAAAGCACTATCCACCATTGCAGCAGTGAGCAAAGTAAAAAAAAAATAACCGTATAAAAACTTCCATTCGGTGATAGTGGGCCTCAAACATCACTTTGAGAAAAACTGCATCATGAACAGGAAAAGAAAGAAGAAACTAAAAAAATTGTGTATGACGACGGTGACCCTGACGTTATGACATCACTTCCCCCTGCCAAAACTGACCTCGCAAAGGCCCCGTCTGTGTGAGGCACGTCTGGTAATGACATATACTGTTTCAGAATGAACTTTTTCACTCGTTTCTCGCTATACGCCACACCTCCCTCCTTCTCTCCCTCCCACTCTCTCTGTGGGCCCTTCTCTTCCTCCTCCCTCTCTCTCTCTCTCTCTCCCTTCCCTCAGCACAGATGTGGTTAATAATATGATGGTGTACAGGCCTGTGGCTGCTGGTAGGGGGGCCCCTGTGTACCCCCACTCGGCATAAGTAACCAAATAATCGGAATTTCTGAAAACAATGGCTTCCTGACTTCTCTCCGAACCCTCACCTTATCATTGTGGGGTCACGGAGCCTAAACTTGAACCACCACCACTCCTCTGTGGCTTTCCCCCCCCCCCACCACACCTTCCTCCACCCACCCTAAAAAACAGGGAAGAAAAAGGAAGAAAAAAACATCTGGCTGACTGCCATTCTCAATTGAACCCTTAGGCCTGCCAAGAACAGAGAGAGGGAAAGAGAGAGAGAGAAGCAGGGAGGGAGAGAGAGAGAGAGAGAGAAGCAGAGAAGGAGGGAGGGAGAGAGAGAGAGAGAGAGAAGCAGGGGGAGGGAGGGAGGGAGGGAGGGAGAAAAAGAGTGTGAGTGACTGAGAGAGAAGGAATGAGAAAATGAGAGAGAGTGGAGAGAGAGAAGAGGCAGGGAATGAAAGAGAAGAGATTGGGAAGAGAAAAATGGCTGGGGGAGGGAGAGGGAAAAAAAGAAACAGAGAAGAAGGAATGAGAGAAAATGAGAAAGTAGGCAGAGGGAAGATGTATGGAATGAAGGATATAGGCAGATAAACAGAGAAGGAGAGAGATAGAGAGAGAGAGAGAGAGAGAGAGAGAGAAAGAGAGGGAGAGAGAGAAAGTGGGATAGAAAAAAAAACACAAGGCAACAAACCAGAGGCCAGATGCGGGAGTCGGAGTCGTCTCTCCAAGCAGGAGACTCAGAGAGATGAGGAAAGTGGAGTGGAGTAGAGGGAGGCAGACTCACAAACAGCCCAAACCAGCCGCTAATTAACTCTGCCAACAGTGACTTCATCAAGGCCCTGCATACTGGACCAGCGTCTGGACATCAGGCTCTCTCACTGTTTCTTTTTTCTTTCTTTCTGTTTCTCTGTGTCTCTCTTGCTTTCTTTCTCTCTGTGGGGGTACCACAGGCATCATGTTATGTCTGGATGGCTAAGGGAGGCCTAGCTCTCTCCTGACTCCTCATGTTTTTGCAGTGTTGTTGTTGTCTTATTGTTGTTGTTGTTGTGTGTTTTTTTTTGTTTGGAAACCTAAATCATAAGAGCACAAGCAAACTGAATGGGTCCATAGCAACAGAATGTGGGTGTCAAAAACTCCTCACAGATACCAACCACTGTGGTTGCCAACAACTGCCAACAAGCCCTCGACATATTACTTGGTGTGCATTATCATAAATTACACAACTGTTAGGTCTGCTAGATAAATGTGATTAGACAAAGAGGCATTCTCTAAAGTGCTGATATTCAGTATAACTGCCAACCTCAAACTTCTGTATAACTCCCTTGGGTTGTCCTAAATCATTCCAACTTCTTTTGCGTCAAACATAATAATTATCTGTTCTGTGTTACAAACTGGAATAGCTAAACTGGAAAAACTGCCAAAACTGTAGGCTAAACATGGAAAATGAAACTGACAAACAGAAAAAAAACAAGTAGTTGGCTACTTTTTATTTAGCATTTTAATGTTCTTGGAAGCCTGTTTTTAAGGTATTGAGAAGAATCCACAACGATTCCCCATTCACTGACAGGATATCAGAACCATTCAAGATTCTTACACTTCAGTTTAGTTGATTGAGTTGAGTCCCATCTAGATAAGTCGTTCACGAATGTCCATGTTGACCATCCTATCTAAAACCAGTAACCACACAGGCCATGGTGGCATTGGACTGGATCAATATCAAAGACAACAAAGACAAGAGCAACATTGCGGACAAAGATAGCATGTATGTTTAAAAACACCCACAACAGCCACACGGGCAGTGGCAGATAAAACCAACATGCACACGGATTGAATTGACGCCGCAGACATAAAACACTCGGCGAAGTGCCGCTGGAAGATGTGAAATTAATCTCGCACACATGCCAAAGAACAATGCCTCACTATTAACAGGCTGTCATTCCCTCGCCTGTCCCATATGGAACCACTCATAGAAACAATGCAGCGTTTATTCTCCCCAAGCCCATATATTTACATTATTAAATAAACATTTACAGAATAGACAGCAGATTGCATTACGTGGAATAGAAAGGAGAGGCCCTTTAACAGGATAATTAATCTCTTTTTATACACATACATTATCCCGTTCCGAGGGGGATTGCATTATGCCATGCGGGCTGTAAAAAAAGAGAAGCTGGCTCCAGCAGTGAGATCATTTTGATGAATTAGTCATAAAGTCGCATTAGATAGTCTTTGTATTTGAGCTTAAGCAAAGCAAAAAAAAAATATTGTTGTTTGTGCATTTTTTTTTGTGGAGCGATTCGCTGCCATGTCAAAGAGAAACAGGGAGAGAGGACGAAAGGGGGCACAGAGAGAGCTGGGGGAGGGAGAGAGAGAGAGAGAGAGGGAAAAAGAGAAAGAGAGATCCCAAATAAAACAGGCTGTCATCACACCAAAACAAAAGATCTGAACTTGTTTGACAGTGCGAGAGTAAAAATGCCAAAGCCTGTTGGCCTGCTAGTTATGTTGAGTGAGCATTTTAAAGCAAGGCCATGGTTGATGATGGCCATGATGTGGTATGTGTGTGTGTGTGTGTCTGTGTGTGTGTGTTATGTGTGTGTGCATGTGTTTGTGTGTGTGTGTGTGTGTGTGTGTGCGCATACAGTATGTGTGTGTGAAAGAGAGAGAGAGTAGGGGAGTATTGGGGTATTGAGGATTGAAATTCAGCAAGCTGTCAACGCTGTATTTGTTTATGCAGGCTCAATGGTGATATATGCTGATGTCAGGCCCACTCCCAGCAAATACAGCACATACTGTATGTCATATTAAGGATGTTTCTTCATGAGTTTTCCATGAAAAATGGCAGATGTTCAGACTGAGACTAAGATGAGGTTTTACTAACATTTCTTTGAGTTAGTGAATGTGTTAGTAAAGTTACTTACTCTATCTCTTTGTGTGTGTGTGTGTGTGTGTGTGTCTGTGTGTGTGTGTGTGTGTGTACATGTATGTGTGTGTTTAGTGTGTGTGTGTGTATGCATGACAGAATATGTATGTGTGTGAGAGAATATATGTGTGTGTGTGTTTATGATTGTCTTTCTCTCACACTCTCTCTCTCTGTGAGCCCCCAATATAACTCCATGGCCATTGTGTTCGATTAATCTCTGTTTGATCTCCATGTCTGGGCTTGGCTCAGAGGTAGATCATTACAAAAGAGATCTCAGCCTTTGATATGATCTCCTCCCTGCGCCTCTCCCTGCTCTAACCTCAGATGAGAGATGAATATTTTACGGCCCTGAATGCGAGGAGATGGCCTCAGCAGGACTAGTGGATAGCAGGTATTAGCGAACAGTGGGAGGGACAGGGCTGAG
>NC_063200.1:27272475-27349975 GCF_017589495.1 Alosa alosa | reverse complement strand
AGCCATCAGGAAATGAAATTAATCCCCAAACATAACCAGACTATGATTTCAAAATCTAACCTCAGACGCAGCGGGGGAAAGGATCAATTTCCTGGATGTGGTAAGAGCAAGTTGAGAAAGAAAAGAGCGAAAGAATGGAAGGAAGAAAAAAAAGAAAGAGAGAAAGAAAGAAAGAAAGAAAGCGAGTGAAGAAAGGACAAAAATAAAATGAGAGAAGGGTCCCAAGGACAATCAAATCAAGATTGAGGGAGTGATTTGGGATGTATGCATGCCAAGAGAAAACAAGACCAATTGAGCAGCAGAAATATCAACAGACGGTGCTGAAGTGACGAAAGACGGCTTTTCAAAAGACTCCCATTGTTCTCTGAGAACTTACAAATCGGCCGGCGTTTTTTGAAAGAGCAGTGCAGCGGAGCACAAAAGCTTATTTCTCCGCCGCTCCTCGGACTAATGCAATTTAGCTCAGCTCCTCGGGGTCTGTTTCCCGTTGCCCGTCGCCGTGAACTCGACTTGCCCCCGAGCTCGATAAATGCACTGCAGACAAATGGCGAAAATTTGCCTTGTCCTTCTCACGTGTGTTGTGAAGTCACTGTGTGTGTGGACCCCCTGTGTCAAAGACAATGGAAGTGAACTGGAGAGAGGGGAAAAAGAGAGGGGTTGTAATGTGTCACCCTGAAACATGTGCTGCCTCCCCCTCCCCTCACCCCCAACCTCCATCACCCACCCAACAAAGCCTCACTCTGGATAAAATCACTTTGACAAGAAAGACAAGAAAAGTAAGTGAAAAAAAAATGAGAAAAAAGAAAATAAACGGTCTGGTAAACGAAATGAGCATAAACGATTGTTATAAATATACGTGGGAGAGTCCATCTTTCTCCCTGTCTCTCATTCCATTCTCTCTCCTCTTCTCTATCTCTCTCTTTCCACCTCTTTCATCACTTATTCTGTCTCCCGTGTTCCCCCCTTTGTCTTAAGACAGAGAGGAGGGCTTGTTCACTCTCTCTCTCTCTCTTTCTTTTTGACATTTTTATTCTTAGTCTCATCTTATCTCTATGTCTCAGGTGTTGGGAGGAATATGAATTCCGTGGGACACAATGGGAGATGATTGCACGCCATTGCACAGACACAACAACGATCGAGCGACTGAGGACCAATTACCGCCGACTGAGTCTGCAGTCCTCACTGCAATCAAGGCCCAGATATGTTCACTGAGCCTCCCATCAGTGGAACTTAAAGAAAAGACATGAGCTCTCTCTTACACACACACACACAAACACAAAATGGGCATAACAAACCAAGGCTAACCTTACAATATTTAAGCTCAAGGGATGTGTAGCTCAAAGGTCATTGAATTTGCTGGTCCTCTCCATTTCAACCACTTTGACAAGGTCCATGAGCTCATGGCTGTGGCATCACTAGATCCTTCTTCTACCTGTTGTGTTACAACAATACTGGGCAAAAATGGTGGGTCTTATGGACCGTGTCCGACTGTTAAAATAGTTGCTTTCTACCATGGGTATGGTAATTTTGGCTAATCAACCTGAATGGTGGGTGGTGTTTGTGTCTCTCCACAACTTAATGAGTCTTTAGAGAGGGTTAGTGGACCCAGGGAATAAGGAAACCTCAGCTCTCATAAACCATCCTATCTGCTTTGCAGGACCTTTAAATAATGTCATCCAACTCTCCTGGCAATATGAAAAACAACGTTGAAACAACCACAAAACCCCACTTACCTTTCTATATATATATATATATATATTTCAGTTACTGTCATTTCATAATCTCTATGGTATCTCAATGAGCTTACCCAATGGCAAAGTTTTGATGGTCCACCACTCAGGTGACTTGATGATAGGTCATCCCTCTTGGGAGATTAGCTGACTCTCTCACTGGGCCTGCCCTGCGGTCGGCTCTGGTGGCACTGCCCGTGACTCGAGCATTGAGACGGCGAAAAATCCCTCAGTCAGCGACAACAGCTATGGCCATGGCCTGCCTGTCAGACAGGGATGGGCGGATGCTTCCCACCAGAACATTACCCCTGGCCTGGCCCTGGCCTACAGAAGGAGAGAGAAGAGAGAGAGGGAGGGAGAGAGAGGGAGGGAGGGAGGGAGAGAGAAAGAGGGAGGGAGAGAGAATGGTGCATGACTAAGATTCAATGGTGTATAAAGAAGGGATCTGTGCCTCTGCGTCATACACAGAGGGAACAGTGAAAACTGTATTATGGTTAAGTCAGTATACATACAGTATGTATACAATATGGTTCTGTACATATACATAATGTATATTGTGTACTGTATTAAAGTGTAGTATATTCCATTCACATAAACACTGACGTCGTTAGCAACAAAGATGAAAGAGCCTGTGTATGTGTGTCTCTCTGTAATCAGGACAAGGTATAATCAGGCTATATTGATATAATGCATATTTCCCGTATGGGACTTGTCCAGACAGTTATGCCTATAGACATTAGTATCCGATTGTTTCTGCACTGTTGTGTTTTCAATAAATCATAAAATGCTTTTGTTTCTCTTGTGGTGTTAAGTAAATCAGACGCTGAGCCTCAATTATAGTTTATGGTTCCACCTCAGAGAGGGGGATGTGTTGTGAAATGGGGACAGCAGTGCGGTGGTAAGCGCCCAGCCCCTGTTTTTCTTGGCATGGTGGCAAGTTTACCTCAGACATCTGATTGCTGCCTTTGAAGGACCTGCAGCAGACATGTACCTGGGCCCCGCTCTCAGGATTTCCACACTTTTTCTGACCGGAAAAAAAAAAAATTATTTTCTCGCCCTCCCCAAAGTCAAAACAGCTATTGAGTGATTTTGTGCAGCGCGCGCGCGAGAGAGAGAGACAGAGAGAGAGTGAGGCGTCTTTGATGTCAAGCGAAAGCAATTTCTTTTGATCTGTGTTGAAACCTGCAAAGAAGAAAATGTGTCAGAGGGAAGCATTTGTTCTCAAGGGCTGCCGATCCCTCTTCTGAGGAGATGGAGAGCGGAGATACTGGCGGTGATGATGATGATGATGATGGTGATGATGCTGATGATGGTGCTGATGAGAGTGATGATGTATCGCATATACAGTTGTGTTGCTGTGTTTTTGATTTATACCATATCAAAATAAACAGAGTTGGGGAAAGTTGTGAGTAGTGACAGTGATAATGAGGATCAGGAGGACACGCTGTCCTGTTGACTGCTCAAACAGACAGCAGGAAGGCAACAGTGACATATGCCACGTCAAGCATAGACCAAAACACTTTGATTTAATCCAGAGGACTCAATAATAAGATATGCAACTGTCTCATTGTCTTCTGTCATTGACTTATGTGATGGCAATGATGCAATGGCCTCTTTTTTCAAGTATGCATAGGATTTATTTCATATACCCAAATACTTGGATTTTAAAGTTAAAGTCATTTCAGTCGAGGGCATTTCAAATCAGAGTTCATGAATCAGTTAAGGCATCTTAGGAGCAATAAGATGAAACAGTCCAGACAAGGACATGTCTTTAATTCCCTCATCTTTTCCCATGTCTTCTCCCCTCTTCTCCTCACTTGCCATTTCCTCATTCCATTTCTTCCACTCTCCTCTCCTCTCCTCAGCTCACCTCTTCTGCAGCCTCTCTGAAGTCTGCAGGCGTGAAACTGGAGCAAGGGACTGAATGATATTGGAGTAGAGTGGCCTCAAACTGAGATTCATTCTGACCTTTCACCTGGACTGACTGGCTCGCGTCTTTGAGACACCGGAGGGGCCATGAGTCAGACCACAGGACACAGATAAAGGAAGAGACAGAGGGAACATGAAAGTAATCAGGAAAAAGAAAGAGAAATGAATAAATCATTGTATAATGGAGATAGATGGAAAAATTGTGAGAGTGACACACAAGAAAAAGTGAACAAGAAAGACACATAAGTCATGGAATGGAAAAGTGACAAAAAGAGACAGAGAAAAAGAGAATGAGAATGGAAGAGAGTAAGAGAGACAGACAAAATGTTCTACCCAGCAGGGGGACACACAATGACTTCCTCTCTTCCCTGCGGTGTGTTTCCCCCCGCCCTCCGCTCCGTAAACATGTCTGATAGATTAAATGTTCTGGCGACATCCTGACAATATTTCATTATGGACATCTGTGCTTGGAAAAGGCTAGATCACAGACAAAGCAAGCAGCATAAAGCTGTGGGAGTTAGCAAGAGGGGACACACGGCCAACGTAGCCATAGACAGTTGTTTGAAGCGGGCCGTCGCGACTAATTCACCACAACCGTGGCCACATTGGAACCCGTTACGCTGGAGGAATTATGGCAGCAAGGTCAAAGGCATGTTTTCACACGCGCTACAACAAAAAAAGACAGGGAAAAAACACATTTTCTCAACATATCAAACCCTCTCAGACACAGGAAGACTACACGCTATAAGGGCTGTGAAGTGACCTTGCTTTATTAAATCATTTCTTTTCAGAGCTACCCTGTCATCCCATAAATGAGATAGTCTCCATTCATTTCATTATGTTAATTTATACCGAAATCGATTCGCTTTCATTTTTGAGGGGAAAAAAACCCTCATCCCAATTGACAGCTTGTGTCTAATCTGTTTTGAAATACAGTAATCAAACAGTAATTGCGTGGTCATTTGTTCTTCATCTCAGTGCTGCATAAGCAAGGACGTTCGGCCTATTGGGAAACCTGTCTAACAAATTCATTAAACAAACTCCTTGCTGACTTTTAAAGTACTTTTTCAGGCTCCGTGGAGAATTGTTGGTACCTGTAACGTGATTGGGATGGAGATAGTGTTAAGACACTTTAAATGGTGATAAAATAACCCCACTTGGCTAATGTTGTAGGAAACAGAAAATTGTCTGTTTTGCGCAAGTAATGCCCTATGGAGTTCATAAGTTAAGAATGGACATTAGGGGGTTGATATACTTCATTGTCCGTGCACACCCTCTTTCCAGTGACCTTACTCGCTTGCTGTTTCTCTCTTTCTCTATGGCATATTTCAGCTCTGTATGTGTAACTTATGGTACAAAGCTGTACTGCAGTGTCTGAGAGCAGCGTCTTGCATTCTTTGTGAAGAGTTCTGGAGATTTTTTTTCCTCAGGGAGTACGCTTAGACGTTGTTAGAATCCTAAAATGGTACACGTGCAGAATCCTGAATGACTACCAGAATGTTACATTTCTATTGATATATATTATATTGATATATGTATCTAGAGAACAGTTTATTCTCACTTGCAGTCATTGGTTAAATAAAAAAGATGTTTAAGGGATCAAAACAAACACCAAGCTATGGGGATGATTTCCTCCTCAAGGAGAATGTCAGTCAAGGCAAATCAATAGACCAGCAATAGACCCCAACCAGTGTCTCAGTATCTGCTGCATAGTCACATCAGTTATCACTGCATAGTCCACAAAATTTTAATCCCCAGAGCAAACAGCAACACTCCAAAGGTACATTTCTTGTGATGCACAACAAATATTTTTTATTCTGCGGACA
The DNA here is from genome assembly GCF_017589495.1 of Alosa alosa. Taxonomy (NCBI): domain Eukaryota; kingdom Metazoa; phylum Chordata; class Actinopteri; order Clupeiformes; family Clupeidae; genus Alosa; species Alosa alosa. Next base: position 27,344,490 of record NC_063200.1, on the reverse strand, counting down.
CTTTCCCCCACCTCCCTACATACAGTATCGCGTGCTTTGGCAAACCCAAAACCCAGGCATCTATTAAGCTGACAAACACACAACCCCGGCATCTATACGGCTCGCGTCGCCACCGCCGCCGCTCCTCTGCAGGGGCAAAAAGCACAAAGAGGGTTTTGTGCTTTCGCTGCACCGCCAAGAGCAATATTTTTATGTGGAAGCTATACCTGTCCACAGGCTTCCTGCTTCATGTAAAGGCTGCCTTATAAGCAAGATAAGACTGGTCTGGATGGCAGGAGGAGGAGGAAGAGAGGGGGGGGTGGCTGGGAGAAACGCCGCGTGATTTAAGGTTGCCGCGGGTCCGATCGCTCCGCATCCAGAGACCGGCTGTAATTAAAAGCCTTCAACTGTGCTTCTGTTTTCTCGCCTGCGGCCACACCAGACAGAGAGACAGAGAGAGATAGAGAGAAAGAGAGAGAGGGAGGGAAAGAGCGAGAGAGGGAGGGAGAGAGGGGAGTGCAAGAACTGTTGGTGAGACAACCAGTCTTCAGTCATGAAAGAGCTCAGTGTCTGCGTGCCAGTGACTGGCTCAGGAGTATAAACCTATGCACTGCTATACACACTGAGCCTGCAGTAGCACACACAAGCTTATAATCTGTTGTGTATGCACACACATAAACACACACATGCAAAGTGATATGGAAACAGACACAGACAGACACACATAAACACACCCTACATAGAACACACACATCTAACTTGACTGCAGTAGAAATAATTTGTACAACTTTGTCCATTGCTGGACTGATTAAAGCTATTTGTCAACAATCCAATTAAGCCCGTGGTGAGGCTTGGGTCTGACAGACTGGCGTAAGCGGCATTTCCAAATGCTTGGCGCTCTGCCTCGATCCTCCCTCGCTGCGTCTGTTTCAGTCTTGGTCTCCCAACAGCGATTAGAGAGATGAGAGGCAGCAGCAGCAGCGTGTGACAGTGGCCCTGTGGTCAGTTAAGCGCACCACATACTGTATAGGCGACGACGTGAGTGTGCAGACACTTTCTGTCACTTAGCCCACACGCACACCAGTGCCGAAATATTCAACTTACTAGCATTCAATTAACAATGCGCTAGACAAAAATAGAACTGAATCATAATGTACACAGTGGAGGAAAGGGGTTCCGCCGTGGTTTGTAAGGTTGTATTGAATTCAATGGAATCTAAAGTAATCGTCTGTTGAAAAGCAGTGTGCACCGCCGGAGTGACCGCCGGAGGAGGCCGTCGTGGCCATTCATCTACTGCCACTCCGTGTCCCCAACGCCAGGCTTCTGCTGTTGCTGTAACCACCAATGTGCTAGCCAACACTGACAAAGCACACAGCCGACAGCACCCGCAACGGGGCGGATAGGCTGTTTCCCTTGAACGCTCTCTATCTCTCTCTCTCTCTCTCTCTCTCTCTTCCTCTCATTATTTCTTCACTTTTCCTTTACTTTTTCTGCTTTCCATTTCTCTCAGTATTTCTTGGGTGCTCTTTCCCTGTCCAAGCAACTTTCTTTTTTTTGTTCTTCTCTCTCTCTCTCTCTCTTTTCTCTCTCTCTCTTGTTCAGTTGTATTTGTTTTATTTTTGTACCACCGGTCCACAAAGCCTATTTCGAAATGTGGCATTAAGCTGTCAGTGCAAATGTGGCGCCATGGACTTGCCTGGCTCCAGAGGTGGTGGGGGATAGGGGTGGGGTGGGGTGGCGATGGGAGGAGAGGAGAGCGGAGCTCAGGATGGAGGTAGGGTGGGGGTGAGAAGGGGATGGATGACTGTGAAGAAAAGAAAATGACTGCGGAGCACAGCTGGGGGAGAAAAAAAAACGACGGCGAGCTCCCACACGCTAAAGCAATTATGCGGCGCGTCCGCACTAACGGTGTCCGCCACGTTATGAGCCCCACAGCATGGAGGCGAGGGAGGATTACGATAATGCGCCGCCATCATTTTTACTACCCTCTCCATTGATGCTTTCCCCGTGTGTCTGAAAATTTCATCAACGACTCACTCTCTCTCTCTCTCTCTTTCCCCTCTTTTTCAATCCATCTCCTTCAATGTGTCTCTTGGCCAACCATCACCACTCTCCTCAATGTAAATAGATAGAACATTAAAGAGAGCTCTCTGTCTCTAGTTCTGGGTTTCCCTCCCTCCAGGGTTTTTCTATTCACATCTGTTTTTACTCTCTCTCTCTCTCTCTCTCTCTTTCTCTCTCTCTCTTTCTCCTGTCCTCACACTCTGTGGTTAATCGCAAGCTACAGACATTTATTCATCAAGACTCTGGCATGGGCCGACGCAAATGAATGTCATATCAAGTCTAAAGAGACAGCAATACGCTAACACCTTAGTGCAGATGCATTTAGCAGATGCCGCCGTTCTCCCAACCACAACTGGAGCCAACAAACCCCGCTAAGCTGTGTTGTTCATTCAGGGAAGGCCTCAACCACTGTTGTGTAAAACAACGCATCAAAACCAGAGTTTCAATCACTGTGGAGCGCTGCGAAACACCGCACTAACCTCCGTTTGAACTCAGGCCGTTCTCCAGCGCAGGGGGGGTCGCAGAGTTCAGCTCAGTCAAAGGCATTCTAGGCGCCTGACTATCCTACCTCGAACACATTGGTGAATGTCTCCATCTAGTGCACACAACGACAACGACATCTCCGCTTAGTCCCTCCTTCATGGAACGTTGCCTGAGTCGCTACTATGATCAGTGAGGCCCACGGGGGAAATGACACTATTGAAGGATTACGCTCTTTATTGGTAGAGCGAGCGCGGAGAGAAGCATTTGTTACAGTAGTACAGATTATGGGTGAAACAGGAATGCACTAGTGAAAGAGTCTCTGCCATTAGGCCTTTTCAATTTTAATAGGCTCAGACAGCTGATTTAAGAATAAGTAATTAAGTGTTTTGAGGGAGTGTAATTAGATTCACTTAAAAATAACTGAATGCTTAATACTATAATTCACATCTCCTAATTGGTGTGGTTCGAAAAAAAAATAGTTTTCCCCATTTTTAAGAAGTCACTAAGAAAATTACACACAATGTCTTTCATAAACGAGTCACATAAGCCATTTTGTGTCATTTATGGGTCTATTTTGGCCGTAGTGGTTGTAATTGAGTTTCATTAGCTTTCCCATCAAAGCTGACTCATACAGTTGCAGATGAAGCATAGGTATGAAAGGCTGCGGAGTTCATATTTCATTTACTTTTACTGCCTCTGGCTTTTAATGTTTTAAGTGCTCTTTAGATGGAAGGAGTGCAGTGGCTCCACCTGTTGTGAAAAGTACAGCGTTCTTTAACGTTCTCTTGAGAAGAAACTTATTATACCTCTTTGGGTTTAGTTCATTTTAAACATTTTAAAAGGTTTCAAATAACTTACCAGCACTTACATCCTCTGGTATGTAGACCTTCTGGGAAGATCTGTCACATTACATCTCTGCTGGAGGAAGACAGACATATGAACACAGAAGATGCTTGGCAGCAACATTTTTAACTGAGTGGTAATTGATAATAGTTAAAGGATAATTCCGGTATTTAGCACTTTGAGTCCATTTTCTGGTTTGTTTTTTTGATGAACTAGAGGGTAGACACCGAAATTTTGACGATGGGTCCTGTTTCAACTTTCTGACTTGTTTTAAATTGCCTTTGACTGTTTAGCAGGGTTATCAAACAGGCACGTTCCTTAATCTGTGTTTCGATGAAATAGGCCCAAATGTTCTGTATGGCGACCCAGACCCCCACCACACACACACACACTCGGGATGGGCTCTCTACCAACAAATACTGACAAATTCTCCAGTCAACCCTCCTTGTTGCTGTGGCTGTTTATCCTATGGGCACCAACAAATACTAACAAGTACCAGCAAATTCTTTTGTCATTCGCCTTTGTTGCTGTGGCCGTTTACGATCCAAACAGCAACATAACCGGACAAACCTCAAGACCTTGATGAGGGTCACCCACAATTAAAAACAAACACCAAGAAATTCTTCAGTCAGTCATCTTCACTACTGTGGCCATTTATGATCCGATCAGCAACATACATAACCAAACAAGATAGCCCTTGATGCAGGCACCAACAAATTCTTCTCCAAATTCTTTGCACTATTTGTCTCTCAGCAAGGTCACTGAAGGTTAATGACGTGATCTGCTTGAATTCCCAAGACTGGATGAATGATTCAGATTCTTTTGATGCAAATTGTCTCTGCAATGTAGTCTTGCCAAAGCTGCTTATAGCTTGTGTATAACTGATGCTGAGGTGGTGCTGTTAAGTCTATCTACATAGACTGTCCGATGCCACTACCTGCCATGATTGGTCTGGGATGTAATGTGGTATCATGAGTGCTTTAGGGTTTGCCGGTTGGTGTTCTTGACATGTGCTGCAATTCCTTAACCATGTTCTCCATGCACTTGGACATTACAGGCCAAAACATGATGTTACATTATTGTTCTTTTGTGTTGCTGTGTCTTCTTTGTCTGCCTTTTTCCATGCCCATGTGGCCTGCATGGATCTTTTTCAGCATCTTGTCTCTGAAGCTGGTGGGAATGATGATTTTTCTCTTCCTTGAAGAAACATCCGTTCATTTTGGACAGTTTGTCTCTTTGGTTCCAGAACTCACTCACGCTCTGAGGGCACTTTTTTTCTCTCCTCAGGCCATCCGTCTTGAGGGATTTCCCCCAACAATGGGAGCTGTTTGTCCTTCTTTTCAGCTTGAATGTCTTTTATCCAATCATTGTTCACTGGCAAGCTGCTGTGCAATGTATGCATCTGTACATCCATCCCTTTGCTGAGGCTGGTGTTGTGAGCCCTATGTGCTTTTCTAAAGTGTGTCAGCTACAGTCCACTGTCTTTACTGGGATGGTGAGTGATTGTGAAGTTGTATTTTTGAAGCTGGTGGGTCATTCTCTGTAGCCTCGGATGGATTGCGGCCAGTGGCTTCCTCATAATCCTCTCAACTTAAAAAATGTCTATTCACAATTCACATTCAATGTACTTTTGTGTCCACCAGTAATGTGGGACCTAATTGGCTTGTTTCTGAAAATGTGTCCGTAAGTGATAAAAACATGCATTGTGTTAATACCAGCATGCATCATGTTCAGCCAGATCTGCGTAGCACTGCATGAAGTACAATGGGCCTAATCCATACAGTAGGAATGTGATGCCACTGCCCATACAGATGCCTCATCATTTTATCTAAATGTTCCACCCCACACACTCAGACACACACATATGTGCACGCACACACACACACACACACACACACACACACACACACACACAGAGAGAGAGAAACAAAAGAGAGAGACACTACAAAAACCCACATGTCTCAGCCATATATATCTCCCTTGTGTTTAGGTTTCTAGTCAGTCTTTGTATAACACTGCTCCCGTCCCAATATCAAAAGGAAATGGTAGTATGACAGTGAGACAAAAATGTGACATTGTTTGGGAATTAACCTGCACTCTGCTGAAGGTATCCTGGGCTTCCACATAGGCCTACAGTACTTGGATTTCCCCAGTGCACATAGCATACACTTGACCATTTGAACAACAGAGGGCAGCAGATGTTTGTATGGACATGGTGAATGCTCTCCAAAACTGTCCACACACACAGCCAAAAGTTTTAAAAAGCTGACAGGCCTACCGTACACATTAGCCTGTTTGTTTCTCTGTACGCTGACAGGTTGCTTAATCATTGTGAAACAATTACGTTTTTAAGCCATAATTCACAAGAAAAATTGGACAACGTGTATGCACTGTTAATAAAAATTTTGACGTGCGTCAAGTCCGCCTTTGCGCATAGCCTCCCAACGAGGTCGGTGGCTCACAGTGAAGGGCCTGGCAAGCTTACCAGCAGACTGCATGCTGAGATGCGGCACAGATTTGTAGGAGAGCACGGCCAGTCGAAGGCCGCTTCTGTGGGGGAGGAGTCCAGCCTGCTCGGATCCCCCCGCATATTATGTGCCCTCGCAGCGGCTGACTGTAGGCAGTGAGTCAGAGGGGTGTTGCCCAGGACTCAAATACGCAGACGCCCAGCCCTAGCGACACTATTTCTTTCTGCAGCTAAATCTCTCCCATTCCCCCGAAGTTTTTAGTTTTGTTGCGGCTCCTGCTCTCACACACTCGAAACAGCAAACGCGAGGTAAGAGTGTTTTGCTTGAACTACCCCGTTAACATTTGTCTGTTACTATGTGATGCTTTGGTGCAGGCTAATCAATTCATTGTTTGCCTGTGTGAAACACATGAAGGATAAACTTACCACTTATTCCACCGATTTTGATATTTTGAGTCATGAGCAACTTTACCTGAAATACGTTCGCACATGGACATGCAGACGTAAGCTATTGTAGCCTTAACCATTTTCTGTCACTCTGTCACTCTGTCTTGTCCTGAACTTGAAACCATAGGCAACAGATAATGTTAGGATACATACAGCTACGTCGAAAAGCAGTCGAAAAACTCATCAAAGTTGTTTGTAACATGCTTATCAGAGCAAGGCATTGGACCAGGACAGTCAAGTCCATATATGGAGAACACTAAGAAAAATGGTCAGGAATGACAAAAGAAGCGAATTAGATGAGGATAAGATGGATATGCAGCCTAGCTTGTGATAGGATGATGAGCAGAAGGGTTTGCCTGCCCATGACAGATCTGTTACAACACTGTTGTTACACCTCAATAACTTGCCCAGGCCTGCAGCTGTATTATAATGTTTCAGTCATAATGTTTACAGTAAAGTTAAAGTGGGATAATATGTGGTGTTGCATCAGGTTTCTTTGAAAACTGCTGCCAATCAACAAAGACCAGAACTATCCGTTTTAGAAATACCTTTTACACACTCTGCAAGTACATCTTTCCATGCTCACAGCGTGGAAACTTATTGAGCCGTAAGAGTCTGATATATTAACATCGGGGCAGAGAGTACAGTGAAATGGAAAAAACACATAGGCCAGACATCTGTCAGGTAACAGCTGGGGTTGATCCGGCCCTGATCGATCAAGGCCGCATTTGTTCCACAGTGTGTGCCTGTCAGGGTGGTGTAGATCTGACCACACCCTCTAGGCCTACACTAACATTTACTTCAATTTATATCTGAAAATATGTGAGGGATTAGACAGTAGACTAATTTATTATGTTTATCCATTCAGCTTTTTTTGAGGAGAAACAGTGGAAGTCTAGCCTAGGCAATATCATATCAGCAAGAGTGAAATCAAATGCTTAATGTGATACCACTGCAAGTGTGAGAGCAATTCATAGCTTCCTGCATAGGCGACTGGCATATGAAAATGTTTTGTTGCCATAGAAACAGACAGTAACAAACATAATCTCAGTCATTTACACATCTCCAGCCTCTGTCACTAAATATACCCATGATGAACAAAACAGGAAGTTGGTGCCCCTACACAAGACTTGCCTAACAGAAGCACAGTCAGTTTCTCTTTTAGTATGAAAAAGTAATTCTAGATTGTTATGGCAACTGTAATGGCAACTGTTATGGCAACTGTATGGCAACTTATTTCGAATATGTACATGTATTAAGAAAAGTGGATCATTGGTTAGGATGATTAGATCTTAACTGTATTGCAGGTAACGTTGCCTTGTTAAAATAATTTCAACTTACAGCCGAAGTCACAATGTTCAAGTGATGGCTGTGAAAACTCCCCCAAACATAGATAGGAAACTCCTGTGGGACATGTCTGAAACTCGCAGCCACTTGTTCCTTATCAGAGCCTGGGGCTGGCTCCTGAAACTGCACTTGTGTGTAACAGTTTGATACAGATAGCCCCACTGCATGTTGGATGGGGTGAACAGGACAGGCGATATGAGGCGATGTGTGCTTGTGGATGGGTGCAGGCAGGCCCATATGCATTCCGGAATGAGACAGACAGATGGAGGGGGTTGGTGGGAGGCGGCCAAACAGCTGTGCGAAAGGGCTGTGGAACTTATGCAAAACCTCACCAGGCCTCTAATCTTCTTGAACCAACCTGAGCTCAGCAGGCAGTCTGAAACAATGACTGGTTCTCTGCGCAGTGATGGTTACTGAGTATGCATGGATGAATGGATGTTTTTTTGCTTCCTCATCCTGGGAGAAAGCAAAGCAGAGCCACAGAAATGCAAAGCAGCCATCCCATTCCAACAAACATGCTAATAAAAACCCCCAAACCACCCCACTGGCTCTCGGCTCGACAAAATCCGTCTCTACAGACCTTGAAGGCAGACAACACAAACACATAAACAACTCACTGACTGCAGCAAACAGCAAACATGTTATTGGCCTAGTCCATCACACTTTTTTTTGAAGGGCGATTTGCAGTGAATAAAAGTCAATACTCGCTAGAAAAAAAAATATTTTGACTTGGCTCACACCTGTTTTCAGGTTTACCTTTGCATTGCACAGGCTACGATTGTCAATGTAAGTGAACCATTACGGGCGGGTCAGACTAAATATTTGCAGGTAATGTTGAGGGTACTTCCTGTTGAGTCAGACGTAACAGCTGTCAGCTGAGGTAGCCAGAGTGGCTGTGATCAAAGCGACTGGAGGCCTTGTCGTTTTCTGCTGACCAGAGCTTTTGTGTCCATGTATGGATGCAGGCAGGACTTTAATGAGGCTGTAAAATATGGTGCATCCTACTCGCTATGTCTGTCTGAAGTGAAGGGCACCTTTTGTTTGCCTGTGAGTGTGTGTGTGTGTGTGTGTGTGTGTGTGTGTGTGTGTGTGTGCAATATGTGTGTGTGTGCAATAGAGAGAGGCTAAAGACCCCATGCTGAGGATTTAGTTGTTTAGTAAGGTAAGGACAGAAAGGAAGCCTCTTACATTGCTCTCTCACTCTCTCTCTCTCTCTCTCACGCACACACACACTTGGAGAGGAAGTTTGGATGGAGAAGATGAGTCATCCTGGAAATACCACCGGGCTGAGGATTCTTAAATGCTTGTGTTAAATCTTCTCCACAGACTTCTGGCTGACCTAAACAGTTCAACAGCACTGGACACCACTATGATGTCAGCCATTTGATTTAAGGACTCTGTTATTCCCCAGAGCAATCATTAGAACCAAACCAATAGATATTTCCATTGGTTGGTCCAAGATATCCAGAAAACATGATATGTCAGGCTTTCAAGCAGACATATCTGCCTTTTGACTGTAAATAACAGTAAACCTGTGCTGCTGCACATTATGTAGGCTTTGTGCTACTGTAATGCACACAGAGGTATGTGTTATGCAATTATTTTTGGAGTATCAAGTATGTAACAGTATCTTTTTGTCCTTAGATGAACAGAGAAAGTTGGCAGCAAATATTGCTCAATATGTAAGAAACAATCTTAGATAAAACATTTGAATCATCACACACAATAGGAAGCAAACCCCCACACACACACACACACACACACACACACTCATTTCTATGGTATGTAATTATTTAGCTGAGGGCCATTCTTCGTAGTTGAAGTTCTTTTTATCCCAGTGCCAGCAAAGATAACCTATTGGCTGATAAAGTCATGTCTTGTTTCCTTCTCAACTCTGAAAACTCTTGATTCCAAAACTCAAATCACAGAACATAAAACACAAATCTTGTTATCAGCTTACAGTCATATACATGCAGTGCATATTGACATGGACCTGGACCTCGACAGCTGCAGACAGGTTGTAGAAAGATTCCTTTCCTAGTTCCTTTTGCTGACAAGAAATACAAATCATTTCCTGTACAAAACATAATGCACAAGTGATACTTCAACTGCAAATGCAGTGAAATAATATTAGAATGAGAGTGTGTTCCAGTCATACATACTGACTAGCTGCTGTGGCATGATTTGACTCTGCTAGTGTGAGTAGCGAGGACCTGCGGTTAGGTGAGGGGTTAATATGAGTCAGAGGCATGAGGATGCTCGTCACCCAGGGCCCCCTGTCATGGCTGAGTGGCCACAGTGCGGGTGGGTGGTGGGCAGTGGGCTGGTATGGCTCAGGGGCAGGCCTATCCCTGCTGGCTCCTCCCCACTCATTCTCCTCCTCCTCCTCCTCCTCCTCCTCCTCATGTGCCAGTGAGACAAGTACCAGAAGTCATGTGACCGCACAACGCTATTTATATCCCCAGCCAGGAGCTCTCTCTCTAGCTGTCTCTGGGTCTGTGTGTGTGTGTGTGTGTGTGTCTGAGACAGTCTGTCTGCTACCCTATTTTCTGTGCTGTCCTTATTAACAGTGCAACAGATTAAACTATGAGGGATGTGAGTTGACTAGTGTTGTCAGTTTTAGTATACCCTCATGTTGATCATAATTGCTAACTTATCATTTGGACCTGTGTATGTGTGTGTTTGTGTATGTGTGTGTCCCTGTCACTCTGGTTGCTATGTGACATGTTTTTTTTAACATTCCTGAAAATGTAATTAGCTGTAAACAATGCTGTTTGGACTGTCACATGGAAAAAGTTGCTTGGTCCTCTTTGCCTCCTGTATCTTGTGTTTATCACTTCAGTCACTTGTACTTTTTCAACACACATCAGAGTTGAGGATGTCCCCACATATGAACTCCTGTGTGTCTCAGGCACTGACAAGTGCACTGGCAAGCGCATGGTGGGCGTAGTAGAGTAGTACAGGTCATTTCACTGGTCAGCCCAAATTTGAGAATTGTGAGTCTGTACTAGCCTGGCGGGCCATCCTATATCATTGAAATGTATAGTCTGGAATCGAACCATTCACCTCGCTTAATCCAAGGGGCGGGCAGAGAATTGTCTTTCAAACTGCCTAGGCATGCAATAGGCCAGCGCTACGACCATATCCGTATCCGGTCGGCAAAACGGCAAATACATCCTTCTTTGAAAGGAATGACAAGTGCATTGTGTTGCTCAACTTTCAAAGAAAAGCACAAGTCCAACTCCTCCAAAGTTGACGCCAACGCCGATTCAAACAACCGCTCTTCGTTCGCCATAGCCACCTTCCTTGTTGTTCACTGTCGCAGGACTGTCGATATCCTGTTAAGCCCGCCTTAAGACTCTCTAACAAAATAGAGCGCTGTGGTTGGATGACGTCCATGGCGTCAGCCAATAGAAATCCCTATGGTTTGGTACTAGACGTACAGGCTGAGCAAATTAATTTGCCGCCGCTAGGGTGCGTCTAGATTTCTAGGCTAAGTCTGTACCACTTTGGATTAATATCAGTCACCTTTACCTTTGACAAAAATGCCTAGCAAGTCCTCAATTTATAATCGAGGTGATTATATCAGAAGCTTTGTTTCACTGTTCCTCCTAAACAAAACAAACCTCCCAAACAAAATATACTGTATTCTTCAGACTTGAGGAACTGGGCACTGAACAGTACTCCTTTCACGATGCTGTTTGGAATCCCGCACTCATGAAACCAGGGTTGCCAACCGTTCCGTAAAATATGGAATCGTCATATTTAGTGTTCCATATTGAACTGATACGGAACGCATTTTGTTCCGTATTATTGAGAATCAACATCATCAGTATAATAAGTTAGACCATGAACAAAGAATGCACGATTCGTATGAGATAAAGGGAAACGTTTATCCCTATGTGGGCCTTATGACAGAAATAATTCTGGGCCCCCCAAAATGCTAGATATACTATACTATATACTATCTTGAATTTCCCCTGGGGATCAATAAAGTATCTATCTATCTAGTATACTATAAAAATATACTACATTAATTGATTATAGCATATTACACAGCCTAAAAGGTGACACCTGTTAAACTCACCTCAGCATGACATTTACTGAAGGTAAAAAATGTATACACCAAAAGATGAAAACCCAATACAGGATGGGACATGAAACTAGCTGTAAGAGCTACGTGACTACATGCACAGACTATGTGACAGTATGCACAAAATGAAAGCAATTATAGAACCACAGGCTTCCTATTTGTGTGTGTGTGAAAGAGAGAGAGAGACTGTATATCTGGTCACTAGTTTTCTAACTCCTCTAACTTACAACTGTGTGACTACATAAAGAGACTGTGACTGCATGCACAAATGCACAAATTCAAATGAAACATAGAACCACAGTCTTCCTATTTGTGTGACTAGCTGCTGTGCCCCGTTCCTTATTTTAATATCAGAAAGTTGGCAACCCTATATGAAACCCTCTAGAGTTTGTGAATCCCATAGTTAATCCCATCCTGTTAATAGTTCATTAGATGAGTTCCCAACACAAGTAGCCCTCAGATTGCTTCAAATTTGCTTCATAACAGCTTGGCTGCTACCGCCAGTGAGACTGTTGGGTCTGAGGAATGGTTTTGGCCCCCTTTCAAATGCCCTCCCTGCCAGGCACACCCGACAGCTGCATGCCACTCACAAACAGCCACTCTGTTAGCACTGTGGCTGGCTGCTGACATATCTCAGCTTCATTAAAGAAAGAAAGAAAGAAAGAGAGAGAGATGTTATATCTGGCCTTTGAATTCCCACTTAATCAAAGCGTGATGTTTGAAATAATATCTCGACACCCGCGACCGACACCCTTGGTGGGTTAATTACGTGTCTCTGTCTGTGAGATGAGAGAGGCAGGGGAGAGCACTTCATCACACACTGCTCACGCTCCCACGACGTTCGCTATGCTAATCTTCCTGGGTGCATCTGACAGGAGGCTTTGATGAGCCAACTGACAGCAGCAGAGCAAAGGCCCGTGCTCCCTATCTATCTACCTGTCCCTCTTTCTCTCTATCTATCTGTCGCTCTATCTCTATCAGTCTCTCACCATTTCTCTCTTCCTCTCTCTCTCTCTCTGTGAGCGTGTTTACATGCACTTCAGTATCCCGGTTATTATCGGGATTTTAAAGTATCCCGGTTTTGTGTTTGCACATGTAAACATCATATTCCGATTTCAGAAACCCGGATAAGCCGTTCACTTGCCCTGTGCTGTGGCTCACTTTATCCAGTGAGCATGCTCACTTGGGCTGCTGTTCCCACGCAGGTTTAAATTAAGTTCCAAAGGTACTAGGGAGTTAGGAACTCGGCCCCAGAGGACAGCCCCAGGAATTCAGAACCACAGGCCAAGAGGAGCCCAAATTGTTTTTTACACAAGCTTTCCATTTAGAATTCCCATGTGATTAGGAGTGAATCTATTTGGTGTTTGCATCAGATTTGTTTTGTTAGTGTAACCTAGACAAAATTCAAACAGTGGGCTTCAGACATAACGGTAATATACCTGACAACGGAAGCCTTAGTATGTTTTAAATCTTACTGTGAAAGTTAATCTATGGGAAATATGGTCTTTGCTGCACTAGACAGCCATCATAGTACAGCGGCTAAAGGCCCATTCACACCAAAAACGATAGCGATAACGATAACTATAAATAAAAATCATTCTCGTTAATATGAATGACGACGTTCACACATAAACTATAACGATAACGACATGAAGAACGATATTGTTGGGGATCACTTTCAGAGCGATTTTTACAACGATAAAATGCTAATAGCCAATCAGAACCCATCGAATTTTAGCCCTCACATTTATTAACACAATGTGAGACTTTGTTTATCGTTGTTCAGTGTGAACGCTTTTATCGTTATGGTTATAGTTATAGTTATCGTTATCGTTCTTGGTGTGAATGGGCCTTAAGGCCAGATTTTTACCTGAATCGTTCAGTTTTTGCAGAAAGCACGAAACTTGGTACAGTTATACTACTACCCCTAGTGATCAAAAATTGAAATGGACCCCAACACATAGCGCCCCCTATTGGCTCCTATCTTGACTTCAAATATGGCCACCAAAATATGCCCTTTTTTCTACATTTATAATGCTATGCAGCTTTTAGCTTTTAGCACCCTGAGCACATGTGACGTCTGAATATGTCTTGGAGAATGCAAAGCTGCCTGCAACATCATTCAGCATGACTGGTTTGGTGGTGGGCCAGTGATGGTCTGGGGAGGGATATCCTTGGAAAGACACATTTTTTTCAGTCTTAGATTTTGGGGGTCTTTGAATTCAGTCCTCTGTGGATTGGTAAGAAACAGACTTTTCATTCCCAAATAACTGCCCAGCGGCATCCTTTAGCATTTCCTAACATATTACCCAGTCCATATCCCCTGTTTAAATCTTACCTCACAGGACGCCTTGTTTAAATGTGCTCATGGCTTGGACAGCTGTCTGCACCTCACCATCTCACCACAGGGGTCCCCAGGGCTCAGTACTGGGCCCCTTCTCTTTGCTATCCACACCACTTCTTTTGGGACAGATTATCCGTTAGCGCACAGCTTCTCATACCACCGCTATGCAGACTTACACACAGCTCTATCTGTTCTTTCCACTTGATGACCCCTTGGTCTCGGCACGGATCTCGGATTGCCTCTCAGACATATCTACATGGATGAAGACACACTCACCTCCCAGCTAAACCTACTATACATCGTGACATCAACATCAAAATTGACTCAAGAAATTTAGGAGTCGTTCTTGACAACCAACTAACCTTCTTTGATCATGTTGCCTCGGTCGCCCTGTCATGCCGTTTCACACTCTACAACATATGGAAAATCAGGAGACTTGACTCAAGATGCTACCCAACTCCTGGCACAGGCAAGTCACAGTGAAACCCCTTCAGATGATCCAGAACGCGCCGGCGCGTCTGGTCTACAATCAACCCAAAAGGGCACACTGGCTACTATGGCCGCCCATATCAAATTCAAGTCTCTAACGCTTGCCTACAAAGTAGTCTCCAGTTCTGGCATGGGCATACCTCCCATCTGTTGCGCTCCTCAGACAAATAACGCGCCACGCTAAGGTCAATCCAAACTTTTACCAGTTCCTACTAGAGCAAGGGCATCCCTCTCCATCTTCAAAAAAACTCCTGAAGACCCAACTCCAGAGAATATCTCATCTCGTAGCACAACTTACAACTAGATAATTCTAGCACTTACCACCTGACTAAAACTGACACTTGACTGTATAACAACAGCACTCACTGATGCACCTTTTCCTATTGTTTTCTACCTTTTTGAATTGTTTTAAATTGTTCTACAATTGTTGAGAAAATTGTTTTAAAAGCTTTAAACTGTTTACCAGGTTGTAAGTCGCTTTGGTTAAAAATGCGTCAGCCAAATGTAATGTAATGTAGATGTCCAGCATGATGTTTTTTCCCCATTGAGATCTGATGTGTTTCATTTTTTAAAGTGTATAATTTTTTCAGCAGTAAGAGTTAAGGTTTGCTCAGAAAGAGAAGGTAGAAAATATAGAATTTCTGGCTTATTTTCTTACACGGTGGCCATATTGAAATCTTACCAGATTATATTTGATACCTCATATATTATTGAGGTTGTGATAAAATGACTTTTGTTTTTGAATGATATTTCTATCATGAATAACAATAGAGATGGTCTATATTTTCACATTTGGTATCCGCCATATTGGATTTCAAAATGGTCAACATTAGGTTTGTTTGTAAATCATGTCAATAGCTTCCTTGACCCTAAAAGTTAAGTGTTAGAACTTAAAAGACAATTTTTATCTTGCTTAATTTTGAAGCTGTATCAACAATTATATTAGGAATGGTGGCCATATTTGAATTCAAAATGGTGGCCACTAGGGGGGCTATGTGTTGGGGTCCATTTTAATTTTTGATCACTAGGGGTAGTAGTATAACTGTGCCAAGTTTCATGCTTTCTGCAAAAACTGAACGATTCCAGTGCTTAGCCGCTGTACTATCAGTGAATTAGAGAAAATTTATGGCTTTGAAGATACCTTCCTCTTGCTGTGCCATTTACAAGATGTTCGTGTGGTTACATATTAACTACATCAGAAATCAATGTGATGTTTATGGCAAGAGTGTGAGCAGATGTAGGAAATGGTTGGCAAGGGAACCAGAGTTGTCAAACAATGGCAAACCAAATCTATAACCACAGAAAATCATCATCATACCCCAATGACTCATACTGTACTGTGCACTTACATGCACTGACACACACACACACACACACAAGCACACACACTTAGCCCCAGATATCTTCAACTTCAAGAATATTAAGCTAGTTAGACTACATGACCAGAAACCATAACTGTTCCCAAGCATCATCGATTGACTTAGTGCCACTTGAAGAGCATCAGCATGTATTCAGCAGCAGGCCACCTAATGACGGCACAGGGAGACAGATGAGACGCTCCTCAGGGTGGGATCAGCACCAGACATCAAAGGAGCAATAGAGGAAGACAAAAAGGGGAACACCTCTAAGGGAACTGCCGTTTTCAGACGTACCAATGTCTTCCCTTCGAGTCCACTTCCCTTTCTTTTTTTTTTTTTTGGTGGGGGGACACCACAGGAGAGCTGTATACGTATATGTGTGTGTGTGTGTGTGTACATAGTTGTGTGAGTCGGAAAGAAAGACTGACACATCAGCTCCGTTGGGAAGGCCTGTTTTTGTCAGGAAGTTCCTCATGAACCACAGCACCGCAGAAGTACGCCCTGGTTCTCCTCACTCAAGTAAAGGATGAAAAGGGAACGCGACGAGATTCTCTCTTTTCCACAGAGAGTTGTGTTTACTTGCTCACTCAGTGGACCTACTCAACGAGGGGAGGCAAGAGAGGGCTGGAATGTAAACCGGAGACTTTAATTGCTTCACAATGTGCACAGACACACACACAAGAGTTTACGAGGGTCTCTTAGAGCCCAGTCTGTAAGGAACTACACCATTTCATTTGTGCACGTCTCTTTCTGAATCGCTAGTCGTGCGGTTTGCTGTTGATGAAACAGAGTAGTGGTAAGGTCGTATCTATTGTGTGTGTGTGTGGGTGTGTGGTTTCTGTTTTTGACAATCTTATCAGGTTATTGAGATGCACACTTCCCTCCCCTGGTCATGCTTGGTCTGCTCAAATGAAATATGTCACGCAAAACTCATAAAACCACACATGAGTGTGTGAACTTTGGACTGGACAAAGTATATAACTCACACTGAACAAATTCCAAATCATAGGGTTACCCAGACTGGGATTCCCTTACATTTTTCACATTCTTTAGAAATCTGTTCACACTTTCTGCAGTGGCTTGAATGTTAGCTTTAGTGTCTCTCTCTGCACTATGTCTGGGCTGCTGGATGTTGAGAGGGAGGGCGGTCGGCAACTTGACTCTCCTGCTCCCACACATCTCCTAAGAGCTAATACTGCTGCCATAATACATGATCGTGAGGTGAAGAAATGAGCATTTGAGACACGTTAATGTGTAACATGAAGGAGAAAGAAATGAGATAAGAAATGAGAGCAAAGTTTAAGAGCCGTGTAAAAGTGAAACTAATGGTGATGCGGGAAACATCACACAGACAGGTCAAAACAGAAAGAACTGATTAAAAAATGATAGATACTGTAAAAAGAAAGAACAGAGAGAGAGAGAGAGTATGTGGTGAAGAGAAGTCTAACTGTTTGGACGAGTGACTCATGGCCCAGGCATGCTAGCCCCCCCTCACGCTTGTCAGAGCTGGACCAACTGGCCCCTGCGTGGGCACCTTCCTCAGGCCTCACACCTGTCCTCACGCCTGTCACCGCTCACAGCTGGCAAGATGAAAGCCAATGCACTATTTGTACGTCTGAGTGTGTGTGAGTAGTTTTCGTCAAGTGCTGTCAGACAGAGTGCGAGTTTGTGTGTGTGTGTGTGTGTAGTGTGAATACAGTATATGAAAGAGAAAAAGACAGAGAGTATGGCAGGCAAGTATTCATATTTTAAAAGGTGCAGGTGTGTGTGTGTGTTGTGTGTGTGTGTCTGTGTGTGTATGTAAGGGTATCTTGGCCCTGGCTCATAGTTCTTCCCTTTCCTGTATGCCCTGTATGTGAGCAAAGGGGGAAACACCCAGCACCAATGTTGTATGTGCGCGCTCATGTGTGTGTGTGTGTGTGCAGGCCGGTCAAGCCCCTTGTGCAGATTCAGCTGATAACTATCTCTTGTTATTCCACCCATGAGCAATACAAAGCCTGTAGCATGACTCATTACTCATGATCTAAACATTACTTACGGGTCAGTTAGGCTGGAGCTGTTGGAAGGTCTCCATAGACTTAGGGGTGCACGCAATCAAGGATGAAGGTTAGAAATGTAGGCCGAAAGTTTACATCTGATGGTCAAAGGTCCAGACTTTTATTTAAATATATATATGTATTGGTTTTCAAATTTTCATCCCACAACAGAAGTTTAGATCAAATAAGGAAATCCCTACATCCACCCACCCACCCAAGCAGGCATTACAAGGTACATGTATATGTGTATACCAATTAGAGATGTAACGGTATGAAAATTTAGCATGACGATTATAGTGACCAAAATTATCACGGTTATCAGTATTATCGCGGTATTTTCAAATGTGCTGAAAATGTTTCTAAGCTTACCACCAATGATGCACAGAGCTGATAATTGGCCAGTCCTGCATGCACATTAGCAACAAAACTGACAACAAAATAGCATAGTGTTGTCAGAAAAGTGGTGTTGCTCCTTTAATAGCAAAAGGCTCCCTTTTTTTACTCGGTGCATGTTAGTGCAGAGGGAGAGAGAAAACGCATACGCAAAACTAATAGAAGTTAGATGGGGTGGCGACTGAGGTAAAGTTATTGAATTGTTGGTCACTAATAAAGCTGCAACTCCTTTGATTGAAGCTGCATTTTGTGCGTGCCTGTTGCTCACAACTAGCCTACCATAACGGAGAGCCAGGACGATTTAATTTTTTTTTAATTAAACTGTAATTTACAAAGAGATAGTGCCACACTTAAAGCTAATATTTTGTCACTAGCAACCTACATCTGTCCTGTCAAATACAGTGGCATTTTCAGCTCTAAACAAAACTGTTTAGGAATTATATCAACAAAAGTGAAACATGTGTAATGTTTCATTCGTCCCTCCTGGTCGGGATAAATGAAACAGGCATGGGAGACAAGAAAAAACATACAGTTAAAAACTAGCCGTAAACTTCCGACAATCCGCCACGAGTGTTTATCACAACAAACTTCCAATATGCAGTAGGCAGCTGTATGTAATCAGACGAGTGGTAAAAAAGTTAAAATGCTCAAAAGTATTATGCCACTTATCCTATACATTTGGTAGATTCAACGGAGAACCATTCTTGTCAGAGTAGGCCTGCGAAACCCAGAGTGGGTTTGCTCTCTGTTACAGAATAGAGGGGAGGGGGTGGGGGGTTGTTAGTCATAGAGGTCCAGGAAAGGCCTCTAAATTTTATCAAAAGTATGTGAAGAGGCCCCGGCCATGGCGCGACTGGCTGGGGCACCTGCACCGTACGCCGGCGACCCGGGTTCGATTCCCACCCCGTGGTCCCCTCAAGATCCCACCCCGACTCTCTCTCCCACTCGCTTCCTGTCATTCTCTACTGTCCTGTCATTAAAGGCATAAAAAGGCCGTAGAGAAAGAATCAACTGCCTAGCAAGGAGTGTAGTGAAAGCTATAACTACCCAAGCTTTGTTTGATAGGCTCGCACAGGACTCAACTGGAGTTAAGCACAAATCGGGTTGGGGTCAAGCCGTGTTCCAAACATCTCACCGAAAGCTTTAAAGATACTTATCCAGAAGGATGCAAGAGTTGGGCACAGCCAAAACATGTGTATCAGTTCTACTGGCTGGCCTTTACATCACGGGCATGATGGATCAATGTTTGGGTAAATGCTTTGCCAGTTTAGCATTGGTTAAATGAACTCCGTGTACCTCTTTCATCTGTATTAAGCCATGTAAAGCAGATGTAGATGATATGTGTATCAGGTCTAAGATAGACTCCCATTGGTTCTCTGTTAAGTTAACACCCAGATCAGTGTCCCAGTACCCTGGAAATCCAGAGTTCTCGCGAGAGCACAATTTGAATTGTGCCCGCAAGATACTCTGGCCACGAGCAATGATCCAGATTTCTTCTATCTCGAAATTAGAGGACCAATCAAATCGGTGTAGGCGGGACAAAGGCGAAGCTACACTGATGGCTTGCAGTGTGCTTTCGGCGTCCGGAATCATCTAGAAAACATTGCAAGGTGGCTACCGATGAACACCAGTTGTTTGAAACGGCTTTGGCCGCTACAATAAAGGATTTAGATTTGGCTTTTCAACTAAAAGAGGAGCAGAAAACGCCCTCAAATCAATCATACTGTGTCATAGTGGGCTTATTTGGATCTTTTTTGCACAGAGTTCCTATTCTGATGGTAACAAAAGAAATGTGTCTTGGGTAAATCATAGGTTTGTGAAAGCTGAAGGAAAGATGCAAATGCATCTCCCATATATAGGTTCTGTATTGTTCTAATCCCTTTGTTAGACAGGTCGAGATATTTTTTTATCATGCAATTTGTAATTTTTCTTACATATGACACCCTATCGGAGCATCTATGAACACAAGCATTAAACCTTTAAAACATTAGAACTCTTTGTAAACTTAAGACTTAAAGGTTGTATCAGCGATTTCAGGCCCAAAAAAGGCCCAAACATAAATGATCACATTCATCTAATCTTTCCTAACGATCCACTAGCTTTCTGCCCCATAAGCAGGCCGTCAAAAAAACGCGTCGCTGTAGGCAGCCTAGGCTCCGAGATCTGTACACAAAAACAATTGCTACCAATAAGGGTTGGCAACCCACTCAAAGGCAAAATAAAGTGTTACAACCAATAACTGACGAGATGCGCGTTTAGGAGAGTTTTAATTGCATGGGAGGGAGGGGGAGGGAGTAGCGAGCTAGCTCTCTGTTTTGTTTGAACATCAACAGAAGTGACGTATTCCCGCTATCGCTGATACAACCTTTAAGTTTGCATCCACAAGAGTGGAAACATTCCTCAATAACAATCTTTATCAGTTAATCATGTGATTTTATTATGCCTATAAATCCTTCCATGTACTCACACTAATTAAAGGCTCCCAGTCTGTGTGCTTACCAGTCCCTGCTCTCTTGTGCCACCTGCAGGAAGGATGGTGCACCACCCCGAATTTGAAGGTGCTGGTCAGCAGCCGGGTCTGCAGGTGTGGCGGGTGGAGAACTTCAAACTAGTGCCCGTCCCCGAGAACCTCCATGGAGGGTTCTACACTGGCGACGCCTACGTCATCCTCAACACCATCAAGCAACGCTCAGGACAACTGCAATACGACCTGCACTTTTGGCTGGGTGAGGGCTCAGGAGTGGAAAGAAGTCAAGCTAAAGTCAAATGTTGGATCAGAGTCAGTGAGCATCGTTTCGTAGTTAACAAACGCAAGCTGAAGGAGGAGGAAGTGGGTAGTGGTTACAATTGACCTCCACTGGTGTGTTGTTGAGTTTAAAAAAGACTCACAGACACAAATGCATACAAATATAGTCATACAGGTACGTTCCAATATCTTTAAAGATTCATTGGTATGTGCATAGCGCACACATTGCTATACACTGCTATACACAGAATTAAACATTAGACATGTGAGCGTATGAGTGTATGGGAGGGGGAAGTAAAAGAGTGCAGCATTCTCAGATTGTGTGTGTGTCCTCAGTGAACTCCCAGGAGTGTGTGGCTCCCGCTTCCCTCTCCCAGGCAGCGTTGCTCGGAGAGAGAGAGTGTGCCAGACTGGCACACGTCTCTGTGGAATGGAAACGCACTAATTACACATGCAGATCAGCACTCATTAAAATACAGCAGAATCAGTCAACATAGCACGACACACACCAGCACAACAGGGACTCAGCACACAGACACAATAACGCACAACACACATCCTCTGTTTCAAAATAGATATGCAAAAATACATGCAAAAGTATGTTTGTGTGTGTGTGTGTGTGTGTGTGTGTGTGTGTGTGTGTGTTTATGAGTATGATTTTGTATGTGTACCGTATATGAGACCATTCTAATCATGTATATCTCTGTGTGTGTGTGTGTGTGTGTGTGTTTGTGTGTGTGTGTGTGTGTGTGTGTGTGTGTATGTGTGCACGCGTGCGCATGTGCTTGTGTGTGTGTGTATGTAACAGGTGACCACTGCACGCAGGATGAGAGTGGGTCAGCGGCCATCTTTACCGTGCAGATGGATGACCATCTCGGAGGGAAGCCCATCCAGTACCGCGAGGTTCAGGGCCACGAGTCCAAGACCTTCCTGGGCTACTTCAAGAAGGGACTCACGTACATGGTAAGAACCTTATGGTCTCACAGGCACCCAGTACATGGGTGTATTAACTTGATTACTGCATTTGTGCAACTTGGTGAGTAATTCAAAGGTTTAGAGTTATTTTTTGTTTCGTATAGCTTATAGTGAAAAAAAAATCTTCTAATGCTGACAATGTTGCAGTGACCTATTACAGTAGCATACCATTTGTTCCAAGGCTCTTGAAATGGTGGCCTAGATGTATACAGAAGGCATGGTGGTCTCATGGTGGAAGAAGTTTATTCCTTTTTCTGTTGCAATGCTGTGTACAAGGACATGCCTCACTACATTTCAGCATTTTAACCACCTTCCTCAAATTACATTCTTAAGAAACAGTCTGTTTCCTCTGCACACCAAGCTGTGTAATAAATGGAATAGTTCAGACAATGTGCTGGCAACCTAGCCTTCCCGGATGCATGCAGTTCTCACAGGCACACACACACACACACACACACACAAACATCACCAGCACCACACAGCAAAGGTCCCAGTCAAAGTTTGCAGATGCTTTTTGTTAAGTAGGCCTACCAATCGGAAGCCAGTGTCAGTCTCTGAATATGCCCAACACTGTCAAATATCAGAATCACTAGCATACATTTGTTAACTAGCTGATGCTTGGTTAGTGTATTAAAGAAGGCCACAGGGACGGACTGGGACAAAAAAATGGCCCTGGCATATTTGGCCCAAGCAGCCCTCAAATCGGTTGGGCACACCTCATTAAATACAAAATCCTAAGTGTCAGGGAGCACTGAAAATGGACAAATGTAGGCCTCATTGGCTATTGTGGTGGAAAGAACTCACACCTACCCATTCAATTCAAGACCAAATTAGCACTCTGGTAAACCTCAATCCAAGGAAACACGCTGAGACTAAAGTAGTCGTTGAACTGTCAATATTTTGATCACAATACTACAAAGTGACACAGCCTGACTAAGTCTAAGCCAATGCAACACTGAGCAGTAGAGTGAATGTATATTCTGCATTTAACCCAATTTGAGATCTGCACAAAATCTGAGACTGGAACAGCTCTGCTCCATCATTTATCCTCACAAAGGGGTCAAAGGACCTCCTATTTCCTATACCAATCCAATCAGAATTTGGTGTTCCGATTCTGACGTCTTGGCAAAGGGATATGGCATCAATCCACCTAACAAATCGTTTTTGGGTGTTGTCATGGATACTTTTCTATCCATGATATCCAGATAACCTTTTGCCCTCTTATGTCGCTTAATTTTCTTGTTAACCAAATATACACATGAAGCTATGGTCATGAAACATGATTCTAACTGTCCAATCATAATCGCTGCCATATTCTTCAGCTGACAGACTGCAATCAGCAAAATAAAGAGCTGACTGACAGACTGAGGTTAGTAAAAACCTGAGTTATGAAGGATAAATAGCTGATGGACAGGCTAACGTTTCTCTGACCGCAAACACTTGCTGTGTTCAGATGGCCCTTCTCTACAGAGAGTACAATATTGACCTTTTGTAGTCTGTGTAGCCTACACTATCACTCTGACTGATCAGAGGTAGCCATGGAGCGCATGATCTCCATATTCAAGTAGGCTATACAAGCAATTATGAAAGATGCATTTCTGCTTGAATTCAAAGTATCATTTCAAATTATTCAATATGCTACATTTAAACTATACGATACTCAATTGATAGCATTACCAAAACATTACTGAAGCCTATGTGTAAAGAACTAAGCTACCTAGATTGTTGTAGACCTTATTGCAATTTATTTATACCAGTTATAGGACAACTGAAACAACATAAAATAAACAGGGCAACTTTGTTGCCTGTTGGTACTACTTACCTAGTACTGGTACATTTTATAACAGGACAGCTACAATAACTAATTCCTGTTAATGTCATTCAGTAGCCTATCGTTACAGTATATACAGCTTAGTTGGCTTGTGCATGAATATGACTTGAAGTTTTGTAGCCTACATTTCCGTCAGTCTACAGTATTTTAGCCCATCTTTACCAAGAGAACTCTTCCGAGATAACCCTTTTGACGTCCTATTTAAGAGACCAATCACCACTCATGACCAACAATTAACGTTGATTTGACACTCTTTTCCTGTCCGGGTTTGGAAATCATTCATTTAGAAAACTTAATTTGCTATTTCTTATTATGATCACAGCACGGCCTTAATTACATTATCGCAATTAATAAATCATAATCAGCATGTCACACATAGCCTACCTGCTCCATCACAGGTTCACAGGTATAGGCCATCCTATATCATTGAAATGCTGAGCAAATTAATTTGCCGCCGCCAGGGTGCGTCTAGATTTCTAGGCTAGTCTCCTTGCTCAAATTCAACAAACTTCAACATGTTGCTGACATAGGCTAGCTAGCCTACTTGCGATATTTTATATTTTTGTTATTTTTGCAGAATAGGCACTACCGGCACCCACCGCAGTTTCATGTAGGCTACTTCGAGTAACTATTTTTTGATGCACTCACAGAATCCTGGCTCTGAGCCAAAATGGGAGGGGTGGGGCCTGTCCAGTGTCAGTATGGAAAATGAACCAATGGGCCGCTGACTGACCTTTCTTTGAGCCGATCTTTGGCCAAACAAATTAAATATATAGCCTATTTTATCAGCTCAAAAGGTGCGTCAGTCCACCAGGAAAATGCCCGGTATGTCAGATGGCCAGTCCGCCCCTGGAAGGCTACTGTATGTCCATTCAAAGACACAATTCCAAGACTTCTTTGTGCAAAAGCAGTCAGAACAAGTATTGAGTGTATAAATGAACTATTTTAGATTAGTTCATTAATTTTCAAAAGGTCAACATTCCTGTATTATAACCTCTTTATTCTAATATTTTGAGATACTCATTTTTGGTTCTCATGACCTGTAAGCTGTAATAATCAAGATTACAACAAAAAATGGCTTGAAATATTTCACTTTATATCTAATGAATCTAGAATATATAACATATTGGGCCCTATCATGACAGTCAAAAGCGCATCGTCACTCGTCAAAAGCTTATTCAAATCAAGTGGGATGTGTCCAGTCCATATTGGGAGGGTTTTCGTTATCAAACGTCAAGCACATGGCGCAACAAGGTGTTCCTAGGTTTTTTAATCAGTCATGGGTGTGTTTAGGGTGTATAACATCATTTAAACCAATGAGAATGACATCTGTCATTCCCTTTTACGGCGCAAAGCGCGAATGTCAAATAAATGCATCGGTATTTTGACATTCAACGGCGCATTTGAAGGAGGCTGCTTGCGAGACCGTATGGAATAGTCATTCCACTAAACCATGCTTTACTAAAACCTAGCAAAACTCATTGGCAAAGTGAAACTAACTTCACTATGGTGTCAGTCAACGACAAGACAGTTATATGCAGTTACTTTTACTATTGACTGACAATGGGTTACCATCGAAAACATAGGCTGGAAAAAGCAACACCTAACCTAATATTGCTCAAATGACTGAATAAAAAACATTTATCCTGCAGAAGAGTTGCTTATATGTCGTGACAGTGCGTCTTCAGCTGTGCTCCATACGTGTCTCTCCCCTAATCACTTTTAACCGTCATTACCAATTTGCAAATGATGGATCATGAGATGTACAGTATTTCGTAATATCTTTATTCTAATTATGTTTCCCATTGTAATCGTGCAATTTGTAATGTTTTTCATGGACGTGCGCTGGTGTGCTTTAATGGATGATAGAAGGACGCCAATATGACTGTTGACAATGCGCTCTTAAAATAACATATAAACAACTTGCCATAGACTTCTGACCAGGTGTACAAAAGCGATTTTTAGACAATGCGCCAGGTCACTCCCTAAGTTGTTACTGTAATTGCCACACCCCTGGGTGCATTGTTTAAGAAATAAATGTGCAAAATAAGGAATTAAACTTTGTGCCGGGTGGAAAACGAGTTTTACGGCATGCGCCAGTGTGCAAAATACAGCCCATTATGAAAGATCCACTTTTTTAACTAAATTAGGGGGGAAAATGAACTTTTCCATGATATCCTAATTTTTTGAGACCCACCTGTATTAGGCCTACAAAAACATCAGAGGTGTATGCGTGAATATAATATATGTGTGAATATAATATATGCATGAATGTGTGAATATAATATATGTGTGAGTATAATGTCTGTGTGAATATAATATATGTGTGAGTATAATGTCTGTGTGAATATAATATATGTGTGAGTATAATGTCTGTGTGAATATAATATATGTGTGAGTATAATGTCTGTGTGAATATAATATATGTGTGAGTATAATGTCTGTGTGAATATAATATATGCGTGAGTATGATACTGTATATGCGTGAATATAAATACACATGCAGATATGCAGACAAACATCTACAAATACTTTCTTTTGCTACAGAAAGGAGGAGTGGCATCTGGATTCAAACACGTGGTCACCAACGAGGTTGTTGTGCAGCGTGTGCTCCAGGTCAAAGGTCGCCGCGTTGTCAGGGCCACAGAGGTGGCAGTCAGCTGGGACAGCTTCAACACTGGAGACTGCTTCATCCTGGACCTGGGCAGTGTGAGTTGTGGCATATATTTTGTTTTTGTGGATTTCTGATGGGGAAACACAAAGGTTACACAAAGGAAAGAAAGAGAAAAAGAAATTGGCAGAAAGAGGGGAGTGAGAGGGGGGGACAGAGATTAATGATCGTAGGCTTGTTAAAGTGTTCCTTGCTTAAAAGCTTTCTATATCAGATGTTACTTTTGCTGCTTCAGTCCTCAGAATAATAGCCCAGTTTAAACAAATCACTCCACTTTGGGTTCAGGGATGTTCAAAGACAACAATCTCCTCCCTGAGAACAATCCAGCACACTGAAGGCTTTCTGAAGGCTAACTTTATTACCGAGCAAATGTTCAATAGTCACATATTCTGCTGAGAAGCAAATGTCTGGCACAGAAATTATGTATGAAAATGAATAAGGAAAAGTTTTCCTTGTACCTCTTAAATATGACTTTACTGTACATTATCAGTTGCCTATTGTATGTAGGCTGACATCTATTCTATTTCTATTTTTTTTCATCCTATGTTACAACAGGAGATTTACCAATGGTGTGGTTCCAAAAGCAACCGCTTTGAGAAGCTAAAGGCCACTACGGTCGCCAAGGGCATCCGAGACAATGAGCGCAGTGGACGAGCACGAGTGTATGTGTGTGATGAGGGGAGCGAAAGGGAGAAGATGATTGAGGTAAGTGTGTGTGTGTGTGTGTGTGTGTGTGTGTGTGTGTGTGTGTGTGTGTGTGTGTGTGTGTGTGTGTGTGTGTGTGTGTGTTTTCGTGTTCATATGGGGGGATAGGGGTTGGAGTGGGTATGTGGGGTGTGTGGAAACTACACTGACCGTGAACATGTTGAGCAAATCTGAGCAAATTCATTGCATACGTCCAGCCAAGTTGTTAAGTTGCGAGAGCAAGCCTGTGGGTGAAGTGAGCTGATGTAGACGTCCACCGTGACGTCTGCATTTCATGTCTGTATGAGTAATACAAGAAACGCTTTGAGCTCAAACATCTAGTAATGATATTTGTGTGTGTGTGTGTTTGTGTGTGTGTGTGTGTGTGTGTGTGTGTGTGTGTGTGTGTGTGTGTGTGTGTGTGTGTGTGTTTAACACGTTATCTGTGTGTGTGTGTATGTGTGTGTGTGTGTGTGTGTGTGTGTGTGTGTGTGTGTGTGTGTGTGTGTGTGTGTGTGCAGGTTTTGGGGCCTAAGCCAGACTTGCCTGAGGGAGCCTCCGATGACATCAAAGCAGACGCGTCCAACAGGAAGCGCGCCAAGCTTTACAAGGTGCCTGATCTGTGAGCTTATTGTTGCACATGCCAAACTCTTAAAGGTGCTTATAATGTAAGCCTGGCGCAAACAAGCCCGCTTTTTGCTGACATTCATTTTTATCACCAAATCAAATTGTGAGGCCCTCTGAACATGAGGAAATAATTTCCTACCAGATAAAAGACCCGTTGTGTCAGTTTTGGAGTTTTTTGAAAACTGCATAAGACTAGCAGTGAAAGAAGCCAATGTCACTAAGCAGCTTATGCCATTTACAAGGAAAGACAATCAGTCAGTACACAAATAGAGACTCTCCTACTTGTCTTGATGCTTTATTTTTGACAGCATCTAGATTATTTTATTTTCATGCTGCCCAAATGACTTATTAATCATAAATCCCAAGGGTGCAGTCATTTTTTGTAGTTCTATTTGGCAGTCAGCAAGATAGTAAACAAGATAGTTTTCATGAAACAGTCAGTAGAGATCCAACCCATGATGAAAGACAATTGTGGCTTAATCTATAATGATCTATAACTCATTCAACTGGTCAATCAACCATTCCGTGAAACTCAAAAATCTTTCATGAAGGGCCAAGGGTAGGCCCAGGGAACCAACCTTGACCTTTGACCTGTGCTGTCTCAGGTGTCCGACGCCACCGGGGACATGGCCATTGCTCTGGTGGCGGCTGAGAACCCGTTTTCCCAGAGCGCCCTGGAGTCCAGCGACTGCTTTATCCTGGACCACGGCTCCGACGGCAAGATCTTTGTCTGGAAAGGTAAACTGACGGTTTCAGCCGTGATGACTGTAGTAGACTTGTGCATCTTTTCTGTAGACATTGTACTGTACTGACAAAGTTGTCTTTGCACTGATCTCAGTCAGAGTCTAATCATCTGTGCCAAAGCCCGTTAGCGAGTGAGTAAAGTTGGGTGAGAAGAGAATAGAGGAATGGAGAGATCAATAGAGAGAAGAAGAAAGAGAAAAACAGAAATGAAAGAAGCTTAGAAGTGGCTTAGCAAGGGTTCTGTCTGACAATGAAACAATAGATTCTTCCCATCATTTTTCTTGGGTAATGATTTAGAAATAAAACTATTACGAGTCAATTGTTATGTAAAGCAGAAATAGAGTTCCAGTTTATTGTTTCCAAAGAACTTTTTCCCTCCCAGTAATTTCAATTCTGGCATGAAGTCTCTCCATCCCCTTTGCATGCATTTCCAATTTCATTAACTGGGGCATGATTGGGAAAACACATTTTAAAAAGTATTTTGTTTGTGACTTGGCTAAGTTTTCTCTCTCTCTTTCTCTCTCTGCTGTGCTTTCTCTTCCCTCTCATTCATTCTGTTACTGTCCTCTATCTCTTTTTTTTACTTTATCTCTCCCCGACCCCCCCAACTCTCAGGAAAGGATGCCAACATGGACGAGCGCAAGGCTGCTATGAAGGCGGCGGACGAGTTCATCAAGAAGATGGGCTACCCCAAGCACACGCAGGTGCAGATCCTGCCCGAGCACGGTGAGACGCCGCTCTTCAAGCAGTTCTTCAAGAACTGGCGCGACATGGACCAGACCGAGGGCCTGGGCGTGGCCTACATCTCCAACTCCATCGCCAAGATTGAGAAGGTGCTCTTCGATGCCGCCACACTCCACGAGTCGCCCGCCATGGCTGCGCAGCACGGGATGATCGACGACGGCAACGGAGAGAAGCAGGTAATGGGAACAGTGCAGGTGTGGTGAGGTGTGGTGAGCTGAGAGGAGCTGAGAGCTTAGACCATATTCTGCTTTTGATGAGTTCCAGTCAAACACTGTAAGCCCAGATAATACCACTTAATTATCAATTGTGCATAGCTAATGGAAGATGCATTCATTGTAATAATGAGTTCATATGAGTGCTAGCAATCCAGCTAACAATCCAACATGTAGATACAAATGCTAATGATTTAAACCTTACCTCGAGTCCAAAGATCAGATGTAAGTCTTTCTAGTACCGTGCGCTCATCTAATTTCTTAAACTTCCATAAAAATTTAAAAGGTGTTTTTAAAGGCCTCCAGGTGTTAGGACTGTTTCACATGAACAGTATTTTCAGATAATTACTCCATATAAACAGTACTTAATCAGGCTATTAAAGTCTAATCATCATCTACCAAATCTTGTCAAGCATATCAGTAGTTCAGTATTTATGAAGTCATTACAAGTTGGCATTGCTTCTGGATGTTTTTATTTGCGTGTGTTTTTGGTTTGGGGTGTGCTTTTGTCAACATCCCCAAACATCACAAAAGGAAGCTGATAGCAATGAGAAAACACAAATTTCCTGGTAGCAACAAGATGTCAAGGACAATCTGACCCAACACGCATCCTGTGCAGATTAGAATGCCTGTTCTAACTTGAACTTTGACCTTTCAGATCTGGCGTATTGAGGGCTCCGACAAGGCTCCAGTTGACCCATCTACCTATGGGCAGTTCTATGGAGGAGACAGCTACATCATCCTCTACAACTATCGTCATGGAGGACGTCAAGGACACATCATCTACATTTGGTGAGAAATCACACTACTGAAGAAATTAATTTGGGAAGATTTTATCAAGTTTAATTTAAAGCCCCGCTCTGTAACTCCAGTCATTTCTTTGCCGATTTCTCACTTTTGTTGTCGCATTTTTCTCTACGGAGCTCCCCCTACAGCTTTGGGGTGCATATTTCACAACTGTCTCTTTGGTCTTTTTCGCTGGCTCTGCCATGATGAACATCTCAAAAATAAAGCCATCGCTGCTAGTTCTTATAGCTAGCCGGCATGGCTAATCAGTGTTTGAGGGGTTGTTTGTGTATGTCCAGAGAATTTCGAAGCATTTTGTGTTTCTCGCTCCTTCTCACTTCTCACGAGACTTCAGACTTTGCCGGGACACTAGTGCAGATATTGCAAGGATGGTTTTCCGCTAGGAGATGGTAGTGGAAGCTGGGAAAGCTGCTATTTTCGCCACAATACTGTAGGTCATTTAACCATCACAATGATTTCTAAACTGTTTTATTAAGTGGAAATTTTGCATAATGGGGCTTTAATTGTAAATTTAGAACCCTTTTCGGAGAGGCCTGAGGTTTCCTACTTAGTTCTGGTACTGGTAGCTCTCATCATGTTCCTCATACTTGAAAATTGTTAATTTGTTGCATTTTAGTTGCATTTTATCCTTGGTACATTCACCTGAATTTCCCACAGGCAGGGAATGGACTCCTCCCAAGATGAGATTGGTGCATCAGCGATCTTGGGTGCCCAGCTTGATGATGAACTCGGAGGAGGACCTGTCCAGGTAAAGTTAATACAGAATTCATCTAAAGCAATACTGAACACACGCCCGTTAAAAAACAAAGGAATGCAACTGCAATGTTTTGAAGCTAATTTTGGTCATTGATGAGATGCTAAACTTTGATTTCTGCATTTTTCTACAAACTAAGAGTAATTTTTCCTGAAAAAGCATAAGCAATTCTGAAGTAATGGTTAAAAAGCTATCGGTCAGCAGAGCTGAGTGAAACTTAAGGAAGTGCTAAATTTTCTCAGGCTCTGTTGGCAGGCCGAACTGTAGGAATGTGTTTATGGCATTCCCATAAGAGAGATTCCCAAAAGCACGCTCGGATTTAGCTAGGAGGAAGACTGCAGCTAGTTTGAAACTTTGAATTGGCTACTTTTGGGCCAGACTTTCAGTTGACTGTGTCCTGACCTAGAAAAACACGGCATTCCTCTACTCGCCAGTTCTACTACTCCCAAAACAGCTGTAAGCACCTATAGTGGAGTTATTGTTCCTCAGAGTGCTGTTGTCACTCTCTGCTGTGTCCTTCCATTCCTGGCTCCTCCATCCGCTTGCCCCCTTTCCTTCCTCCATCCACCACTGTCACTCCCTCTCTCTTTCCTTCCTCTAATCCCTCGTTCATTTCCCCTGCCTCTCTGTCTGCAGGTTGCTGGTGCCCATCTTACCACACAGGTATCTCTGTTTATGCGTGGGGTCAGATACTGAATGTATTCCACAGGGGTTGACCAGAGAGGGTTTGAATGCTAGTGCATTGTGGGCCAGTATCCCAGAAAGAGGGTGAGGTTAGAGGTTGTATTCTGGCTGGAAGGGTTGATGTGATTGAAAGCCAAATGTAGTGCAGGACCAGGCCAGGGAGCTGTCCACATGTAATGGGAAATGCATTAGCGGATCGCCAAGGGTTAAAATTGAACATGTCCCAAAATGTAGCCTGACTATTTTTAAATGTAAAGCTCTTATGTGGACTGTTACATAGATAGGCTCTGTAGGTGTTGTCTGCCACAGGAACTACATTACCTAAAGTCCCCTAGGGAATGGCCATTAGTGTCGGTGGCTAGTTTGGCTGTAGCTGATAAAAATCTGATAGGAAAAAGAGAGGCCAAAAAACAGGACATGCCACTGAGATGTTTTTGAGGGACGCCCAATGTTGTCATTTGTTCCTTGTTGCTGCTAGCCACTGATCCCAATTGCAGAGGATTTTAGCTCTGGCAGATGCATTTCCAGATTCAGAGAAAAGGATAAACAGAACAAGTAGAATACAGCCTAGTATACAGTTCCCACATCTGTGGTACAAATCCTGCAGCTTTTATAGGTTTCAGACAGTGTTCTGACTCTAGACATGAATATCTGGGATCGTCTGTGCCCTTCTCTCTACTTCCCTGTTTGTTGTTCATCTCACTCAGCATGACTGTGAGCTCATTCATGTCATGGTGGTTTGTATAGTCACTCACATATCGTGTCCAAGTGCCTGTCCATTACCCCCCAATTCAGTCGCCACTTTGCCTGCCTGTTATTCCAGTACTGCATAACTGTGCCTGTGTGTTTGTGAGTGTTTCTGTGTTTGTTTTGGGGGTTGTTTGTGTCCACTGTGTGCACAAACACACGTATTAAGTCTGCATGGGCTGAGTCGGTGCATGTTTACACTCTTTATCATATCATCCCATGCGATGGTTTCATGGTGACATTACTGGAAAATAACAGAGGACAATAGGGTGTGGAGTCGAAGAGTCTCATGAGACTTGGGTGCGATGAGGAGTCGTCCGTGTGAATTCACACTTGATCAGATGCCTGGAGGGGGTGAATCGAGGTCATGAGGCAGAAATGTGTGGACTGGTGCAACAGATGCAAACAGACTGGTGATTCAGCGTGGCGAGAAATAGTGGCGTGGCCAAAACAGCCGGTCTCAGTGTTGCCCAAGGAGGAGTGGGAGGGCATGAAAGGGGCCCTTTTAGCACCGGCTGAGGGCAAGAGACTCCACACAGACCAAAACAGCAGGCCGGGCCAGACGCTCCCCCCCGAAAACATGTCACACGGCCAACAGCTGAGGACGCTGGGACTGAGGAGTTTGGCTTTTATGTCACATTCCTTTTTGTTGGCGTTTGCTACTGACACCCTGTGGCCACAGTGTGCAAGCACAGCTTAAAAAACAGCATGATGGAACTTACTAAAACAAGAGTGGTTAGATTGAATTGATACTCACGGTTCTCATGAAGAGGTCCTCTAGTGTGCACTTTTGTGTTTTTTATGCACATACAAAGTTTGTGCAAATGTTGTGTATAAAATGTGTACCGGTAAGCATCACATTCTGTGGACTCCCAGATCATCAATCACCTCATCTTGAGCATGCTACCACAAGGCTGCAAACTGGAAAAAAATGACCATGAATAATCCTTTAATTTCGTGTGTGTGTGTGTGTGTGTGTGTGTGTGTGTGTATGTGTGTGTGTGTATCTCAGGTGCGTGTGGTCCAGGGCAAAGAGCCTGCCCACATGATGAGTCTGTTCGGGGGGCTGCCCATGGTGGTGCACAAGGGGGGCACGTCCAGGGACGGAGGGCAGTCGGCCCCCGCAGACACGCGCCTCTTCCAGGTGCGCTCCAACTCGACTGGACACACGCGTGCTGTGGAGGTGAGTTCATGCTGCTCCATGCTCTCTGACAACATGCACTGTAAAGCATTATCAAAATGTGAGCAACTGTTCAGTGGTTATTGCTTGGCAGTATATTTTCTTTTGATATCAAAATGTACCATGAGCTTCAGGCTGTTGAATTGTTGTTAAATGTAGTGTATTTACAGTGTAGTAATACTGTAGTATTGTTATGCTACTGTTATCTGAGGCTTAGTTTTACTGTTCTGTAAACACATTGATACTTTGATACTTTCTTTAAAAGACGTGTTGGCTTACGACATTTAAATACACAGAATTTGCCATGTAAAAATATCAATATTCAATTTGGAGTTTGTTTATTCAAGCATCACCGTATACACTCACAGTCTTATGACCTTTTACCTGACTCTGACCCCGCCTCAGGTTGATGCTGCATCTTCCAACCTGAACTCGAACGACGCGTTCGTCCTGGTGACCCCGGGGGGAGCGTTCGTGTGGGTGGGCCAGGGGGCCAGCGACCCAGAGAAGCAGGGCGCCCAGCAGCTGTGTGGCATCCTGGGGGTGTCTGCCTCCGAGCTGCCCGAGGGAGGAGAGAGTGGTGCGTGGGACGCCAAACACACCCCAATACAACACACGCGCCGACACAACACACACTCCAACAGAGACGTGCACACACAACTGCTCCTTAAAAGTCAGCATTGACTAAGTCGCTTTGGACAAAGTCTGCAAAATACCTTCAGTAACTTTATTAGATTTTTTACTTTTATTTATTATAAATTATGAAACATATAAATAATAGTGAAACATTTAAATAATGTGTAATAAGTAAACTTAAACAGTGGCCCCGTTTCCATGGACGCTTTCAATTCTGCGTAGGTGTTCCCTATGTGTTAATAAGGCAGAGTGACTTAAACAATGCGTTTCCATGGCGGCAATACAGTACATCTAGGAGCTTCTGACAAGAAAAAAAACGTCCATGTACTGTAAGCACAAGCCACACATACACTCACAGTTCAGTTAGAGTTTGAATCGCTTGGTAATGGCTGACTGTCTCTCCCATATAGATGACTTCTGGGAGGCACTGGGAGGCAAAGCAGCGTATCGCACCTCCACCCGTCTGAAG
The DNA here is from genome assembly GCF_017589495.1 of Alosa alosa. NCBI lineage: Eukaryota > Metazoa > Chordata > Actinopteri > Clupeiformes > Clupeidae > Alosa > Alosa alosa. The sequence continues at coordinate 27,309,636 of NC_063200.1, read as the reverse complement.
GACAAGATGGACACCCACCCGCCCAGACTCTTCGCCTGTTCCAACAAGACAGGCAACTTCATTGTGAGTCTTACAGAGCCCTTTACCCACGCCGCTTCATTTGTTCTGTCAGTTTAAAGGTCCTTTAATGCCATTTCATATTCAGACTCAGTTTTCATATTTGTAAGGATGTACTTAACCTTGTTTTCCTGGCTCAGATTGAGGAGGTACCTGGCGAGTTGACACAGGACGATCTGGCCACAGACGACGTCATGATCCTGGACACCTGGGAACAGGTAGGGCAGAGACACCAGTATGTTTGGTCACATGAGAGGGGAAGCGAATGGAGGCGATGCAGACATTAACGGCTCTCTGAATTCTCCACAGGTGTTTGTATGGATCGGCAGCGAGGCCCAGGAAGAGGAGAAGACTGAGGCCATGGCTTCCGGTATGTTCCGAAACCCGAAATCTCTTTATTTAAGGTCACAAGGGATGTATGCAGCCTACGTCAGCTATTAGTCAGATAATCAGTTTATTAAATTGGAATCTATGTCAATCATATCCGTATTCAAGGAAACAGACCCACAACAGAAAATAAATTAGACCACCAGCACACGGTCTGTAAATGCTCAAACACAAGTTTAAAGGATATTATCTTTGTCATACTATGGCAATACTAAGAGGCCTCAACCCTTAGTGTAACAGGGAGGCTAACTACATCGGGCACGTAACTGAAGCGTTCCGTTCACATATATAATCAATAAAACTGTCTACATCAGACGTGATAGCAGCGCGTATAGATAAAAAAAAATTAGACTTCTAGAAGTCTTCCATAAACTATTTTTACGCCATGCGAATGGAGCGCTTCAGTTGCACACCCGGTGTAACTCTGGTGTAAGACTATAGGTTGTTGCAGGCCTTTTGTGTAGAAAATGTGGTTTACAGCCCATCAACCCTCTTCTTCCGTCCAGCTTCTCGCTACATCGAGACTGACCCTGCCAACCGCGACCGCCGGACGCCCATTGTGAAGCTCAAGCAGGGCTTCGAGCCGCCCACGTTCACCGGCTGGTTCCTGGGCTGGGACCATGACTACTGGACCAGCGACCCCCTGGAGCGTGCCATGGCTGAACTTGAACTGTGAACTGTGACCTTTTAACCTTTAACCTTTTTCGCTCCACTGCCTTACCGCCCTGAGCTGAAGCCCCAGGCACTCCTGAAGGAAAACAATAATTAACTGCTCTCTCTGCATGTAGCAGTTCCACACGTACAGTGGACAATAGCCATTTTTCTGCATTTTTTATTTATGCTAGTTTGAGGCATACTAGGTACACAGAGAAGACCTGATCTCACCTGGTTTTTACACACACACACACACACACACACACACACACACAACTGTTTTACAATGACTAAGAACACCTGCCTCATTTGACATCTCCTGCATGTTGTTTTTCTATAGAAGTACACAAAGTGTGGTTTTTATGTCAGCATTAGAATTGTCCAACAGTAAGGACTTTTACTTAGAAATACCCCTTCAGGGTGACTGTTATAGATGCTGCTGCACATGCATACTGCCACAAGTAGGATTATATTCAACATGAAGAACCCTGTCAAGATGCTTTTAACAAAAGAATGAACCTCAAGCCTTTATGCTGTCTTTTTGGCCATCATATGAACCATTCGTTGTCCATAACTATGGATAGGCTGGGTAATGAAATTCCTACCCACTTTTGATCTGTGAAGCCTCTTCTGAAAGAGCAGATGAAAGTGCAATACTGCCAAAAAACATGTTCAGGCCTAATAGCTCTCTACTGCAAAATATTTGAATCCATTCCACATTTAAACTGGTACAGTGAGATGGCTAAATGAAAGCCTGGGAGGGAACTGATATTCAAGCAATAACTATGAATGGCCACTAGAGGTCTCAGGTTCTCCATTTCCAACAAAACAGCCATTCAGCTCATGTTGGCGCCTTGGTGGCTACAATCCACCAGTCTCCTATCTACTCCTTGACATCCACCAGTCATTTATCTAATGAGGACACTTCTTTCCACTCTAATGAGACTTAAACATATAAATATGGAGATTCCCTGTCAGAACAAACAAATGGGAGTGCTCTTGAACAATGGTAGTGCAATTGAATGAAGAAACCCTATAGCCTTAATCACATTAGTTATGCACTTCATGTGCCAGGGCTGATGAATGAGGCCTTGGAGGGGGGAGGGTGCTGGTATCTTGGGCTGGAATGCTGGAGCTACAATAGGTGATGTGTCAGTGGCACTTTCAATTTGTGTTGCTATTCTGGGATGTGATTAGATGTGAGGACCAGGGGGGAGTGGGTGGGGGAGGCACGCTCCATCTGAGACCTTCAGAGGAGGAAGCCTGTTTCATTTGAGATTTCCCGAGGTGTTATCTGTAGATTGACCTCTGCATGGTCGCATAAAGAGTAAGAGCATGTAACGTTCAGCTTTGTTTAAATATGCTGAACTATGTGTAGAGCCAGAGTTCCTTGAGAGGTAATTCAGTGGATGGAGAAAGGTCTAGGCACAGAAACATCACAGCGTAGACGCCATCTTGAACACATCTATCAACGCTGGCTTGGTCTCCTCCAGCTGGCTTTGCACCAGCCCTGCTTGTCTGCAGCTAAAGCTTCAGCCAGACCTCAGAGGGTTTCTCCTGCTTTGCTGCTTCAAGTTTACAACCTCAATGTTGCTTCCTGAACTGCAGAATTCATTCATTCCCTTGCCTTACTTTTTTGTTACAATAAATACAACCTATGAGAGTTGATAGAAATAAAGAAAATAAACACATTTGTGGTCCAAGATGTGGTCTGATTTCATTTTTGGTGGAGTTTGATCTGGAGCATGGGCAATAGAATCAGGCTTAGTACAAATATGGTATAAACCTTCAGTTGTTTATTGGTTTTATATAAGTTGTTAAATGTGGACGTCAGTGCGTGTTTTCAACATTACACAACTTCAACAAATAAAAGTGATATTCAATAAACACCAACTTCATACACAAGGGTATATAGCACTTGCACTTCACATACTGGTACAAACAAATATTTCACATCCATTTAACAACACAAAGCTTAATTTGAACTTTATTATGGCAATATGTGCTGCTTGGCACATACCCGGAAAACACAGTATAGCAAAGTGCAACATGAAGCAATAAAACAAAGCCCATGGCTTAATTTTGAAACCCCACACACGCTGCAACCTAGAGTGTAAACTTGGCAGAGGTACAAATAGGCACGTAACACTAGGGCAATCTTTGGCGAGAAATTACATTAGTAGGCAGAGCAGGTCAGTAGGCAGTGAACAAAACTGCTTGTTTCAGGGCAGTTAAAACACCGCAATAATATTTTCTATTATTAGCTTTCTATAACTAGCCACAGCCATGGGTAATACAAACAGGGTTAATTTGATCAATCGCTATAATACTGAATCATACAATGTGTTAGTTAAAATAAAAAAAGCTCTGAAGTAAAAAAAATCGTTCCTGATAAATTGGTTAAAAAAAGTCTGTTTGGAGGTGAGATTAGCATGTAACACTCATTAAGGCTTTATGTTGTCAGATACGACCACGGATAGAGAAAGAGAGAGTCAGGTACAGCATAATAAAATACAAGGCATCTTTTTTGCATTCAGAACAGCTTACTCCCACAAGCACGCATGCGCGCGCGCGCACACACACACACACACACACACACACACACACACACACACACACACACACACACACTTACAATTAAGCATCACTCTGCACTGCACTGTAATCATCCTCAAGAACTTTTACAGTGTTGACCATTCAATTACACTGACCTTTCATTGATACTGTATGGGATTTCAGATGCAGATAGCAACTCACATATATACTGTAGGCAAACGGATCCAAACACACATTAGTGGCATGTTGAGCCTTAACTCAGAGGTACATTCCAATTTGGCAAACAGGCAAACTTTTAAATCAGAACATTTTGTGAAGACATTTCAAATTGTTTGCTTTAAACTGTAAACAAAAATATGGTGCAATGTGCAAATTGACACAAACACTCACGTCTGTTTTCTGAATTTAAATGTACCTCTGGCTCAACACACTACTACTCTCACTAGGCAAGGGCTTGTGCGTGGTTGCGTTGTGTTTATGCAGTGAGAATGTGTGTCAGAAATGCAATGTTAAGAACATGTGGGTTTGCAGCAGGGCTGAGATGTGGTTACTTCTATTTCCTCTGGTTATTTGATGCTCTGGTTTTCTGAAAGCCTTAAAGTGGAGGGAGAGTATCTCATGACCTGGATTCCACTCCACTTCACATGAATACTCATACCATAAAGAGATACATCTGTGTGTACTGTATAGAAGTCATATCGTGACTGTCCTATACCGACAACACAAACTCTTTCAGGAAAAGGTTTTATGTAATTTCTTTCGTCTGACTTGAATGATTGAGTATATCGCATCCCATCCACACAGTCCAAAGTCCAGTATATGCTCACAGTGTGTGCGTGTGACATGTGTAAGCGTATGTATTGTGAGTGGGTGCATGTGTATGTGTGTGTGAGTGGAAGTCTTAATGTTTCATGAAGGTCTGCAGCATTTCTATGGGGAGGGGGAAGATGATGGTGGAGTTCTTCTCGGCGGCGATGGTGTTGAGAGTCTGCAGGTAACGCAGCTGCAGGCCAGATGGGGACTCGGCGATCACCAGGGACGCCTCCTTCAGCGCACGGGAAGCGTTCATCTCGCCCTCCGCCGCAATCACCTAGAGTAGAGGAACAAAGGGAGAGATAGAGAGAAGGAGGAGAGAAAGAGAGAGGGACAGAGAGAGAGAGAGAGAGAGAGAGAGAGAGTAGGACAGAGACAAGGTACCGACGGGGCATTAACATAACTAGCTTTTGAATTACATTGAATTACATGTACGTATTTGCCATGATTCTGGCTGGATTACACTTGTTCAGTGTTAATTTGACTACAATCATAACAAGAACCTCAATCCAAAAATGCATTTGACAGAGAGAAGATGGGAAGAGAGAGTCTAGAACTGTCAATGGAGCAAGCAAGCAAGCAGGAAGACACAATCAGTGTATTAACAGGAAGAAACATGTGAAACCTGTGTGTGACTGTCCACGTGCACTTATCTTATGACCACTGCACACGCTTCCTCTTTTTTATCTGTGGGCAGATATTGTAACTACGGGTGTGTGTATAATACCAAATATGTGTGTATATAAAGTATGTCTGCATAAAGGATGGAGAGAGCATATAAGAATGCATAGATGTGTGTGTGTGTGTGTGTGTGTGTGTGTGTGTATGTGTGTGTGTGTGTGTGTGTGTGTGTGTGTGTGTGTGTGTGTGTGTGTGTGTGTGTGTGTGTGTGTGTGTGTGTGTGTGTGTGTGTGTGTGTGTGTGTGTGTGTGTGTGTGTGTGTGTGTGTGTGTCTGAGTGTGGCGTGTGCAGGGGTCAGACTTCTATCAATGCAAAGCAGAAGAATCAGCTGGCAATGGATTTGAAGTGACTGCTTTTCAACCCGTAGCCACTTAATGGTTATTCTGGCTATTCAGGCTACAAGATAGCCTACACAAGTGTGTCAGATAATATTATATAAGTATATTAAATAAAATATATTTGTAATGGGCTGTTAAAATATGTTTGCCTATATGATTAGCCTACAAAGAAGGAGAAAAGCAAACAGGCGTAAAAGACATGCCTACTTTTAAAGGGCCATCACAAATATAAAAATGTAAAAAAAAAAAAAGTGTGTGTGTGTGTGTATATGTGTATGCGTGTGTGTGTCTGAGTGTGGGGTGTGTGTGTGTGTGTACCTTGGCCCTAGCCTCCCGTGAGGCCTCAGCTTCAGCAGCCATGGCCCTCTGCAGCTGAATGGGCAGCTTGACATCTTTGATCTCCACGCGCTGGACCTTGATGCCCCAATCGTCCGTGGCGTCGTCCAGAGTGGCCTGAGGAAGTACAAACGGACCCCAAGGCCCATCACATCCATGAGCACCCACACCCACAGAATAAATAGCACATTGGTTCATTAATACCACTTCTACGGCAACATTAAGAGTGTAAAACGTTTGCACTGATATTATCATACACGGCAAACTAGTTTATGAGTACCACTTCTACGGCAACAGTGACAGTGTAAAACTAAGCTTTGGAGAGTCAAAGTATGTGCTAAAGTAGCTCACTGAGTTGCTCATTGCTATTCTTAAATGTCATGCATAACTTGAGAAACAAAGATGTGTGTGTGTGAGTGTGTGTGTGTGTGTGTTTGTACCTGCATGCTGTGTGCAATCTCCTCGCGATCTGAGAGGATCTCGGCCAGGTTCTTGGTGCCCAGCACGTTCCTGAGGGTCGTCTGAGAAAGCAGGCGGGTGGCGGCGTCAGCGTTGGTGATGTTGGCCACAGCCAGTGTGGCGTTCTGCACGCGGTAGTACACCACGCCATCCACACTCACTGTCACCGAGTCCTTGGTCAGGACCTATGGACACACACACACACACACACACACACACACACACACACACACACACAGTAGGATAAATGAAATTGTGGGTTAACTAAAAATGGTGCCATTTGCTTGTGAGACCACAGTTAAGTATTATTTTTTTTTAATACAGTGCTTTCAGCATGCAGATGTTATTTTCACAGTATAAAATCTGGGTCACAAAAAGACACACAAACACAAAATACACAAAAATAGCCTAGTTATAGAATAGTTATAAAATCTAGTCCACACTGCATCTCTTCAATTTAATTTGAAGATGTGCCAGCTGAATGAGTCAGTTTTGTACTCCATCCTTCTTTAAGCTTATCTTCATGTATTTGGCTGATGTTTTAAACTAAAGTTACTATGCAATTCTCAGTTTTTTCAACTTTTTTTAAATAATTGTTCATTTTAACTATTGTAAAGTTCATATTCTGGAAGTCGCTTTGGACAAAAGCATCTGCAAAATACTATAACTCTTACTATAATTAACTGCAGGGCCAGTCTCCCTGGGGCAACTCGGGGATAAGTGCCTTGCTCAAGTGCACAAGGGTGGCAGCTGGGAATCGCAACCCCTGGACTTTTGAGTCTTGACTTTTGCTAACCCGGTTTCTTAACCAAAACACCACCACCGAGAGGAAATAACTGTACCTATACATATGCAGTGTGTGATTATAAATTCTTTGCATGTGTGCATGTATGCGTGTGTGTGTGTGTGCATGTATGCGCGCATGTGTGTGTGTGTGTGGAGAATTCATCACCTCCTGTGGGGGAATGTCAAATGAGATGGTGCGCATGTCCACTTTAATGAAGGTATCTGTGCAGGGCAGGACGAAGAACAGACCTTTGGGACACAAATACACAGTTAGTATAAACAATGTTGAACAGCAGAACAGCAGGTAGTCTAGCCCAGGGGCCAGACAACTTTAGGGGCATCTCAATATTTGTGTTTTGTGTCTTTGCAACATTTCCTAAATGAAACTGATGTAGATGTTTTGCGTGTTCATTTGCATGTGTTTTGTTTATTTTCTTAATTATTTTTTTTTATTTGTGTTCTTGTGATTTGTTGCGTGTTTGGCACTTCAGGGCCACTGTAGGGTCATGTTTAAACAACAGTTAATTTATGCCTGGATAGCCTAGATCATCCAATCATTTGTTAAATTACTCATGAAAGAACCAGGGTATACACAATAAAATAAAATAGCTGATAATTCAACTGGCCTTGGGGTTGTTCCAGGACAACACCAGGCACCATCCACCAAGCATCTGGCCATTAGCAAGACTGCAAACTACAGCACTTCTCTTTATACAACAGAAGACCCTGGGATACATCATGGAAAATTCCACTGGCTCCCAGTTAATTTGTGCATTGAGTTTTGTTTTTTTTGCACTAAACCAAACATCATGCTGTGTATGACATGAGACAAGGAACAAGGAAACACATAACTTGGTTAATGTAAACAATTACTGTATCATTTACAGGGAGAGGACACAGCAATCACACAATCTTTTCAAGTCACTTTTTTGAAAGCCCAATCCCACATAGCCTATGTTGTTCAGTCTCACATGCACTTAAATATTTGTGAATAGTGGAGAATTGCTTTCTAATGTTGCATTACATTGAGGAACTGAAATCCATACATCAGTATAACTGTATAGGACAAATATAGGTGTAGTTCAAATGTAACATACTGTTGTTTTTCCACTGGACCTACAGTACTGTTAAAGGCATCCTAAGCCTACAGGGAGGCCACTGACAGGTGTACTCTGCCTCATGTTACACATGGCTGTCATTGTTATTTGGGCTATCTCATGCCCAGCTACTTACATAGGTCAAAAAGCTTTCTAAATAAAGCTGTGTGGGGACCACTGACCCCACCAGATCTCCACCAGTTCCCTCAGACTTCACTTCTTGTCCCGTGTGTATTGAACTTAGGGCCCCAAGCTCATATGACCGTTAGTCACTGCTTTAAAGTTTCACTGATTGAGTAAACATTTGGGCGTCTGTGGGCGGCGTTCAGATTGTGAATAGCTTCCTCAAAAAGAATCTCTTCCAGATGTAGGCATGCAGAGCACATCACAGGGGCCTCAAGTTTTTTTGAGTATGTGTTGAAACAAAGTTAACTTTTTTTTCCTAACTAAATGATTACTGTACATGTGGGCTGCTTTTGCGTAAGCGGCAGCATACTGACCACATTCGGCTGGGTTCCGGTAACACTCACACCCCCCCGCCCAGCTCTCTCCAACTTCACTTCCTGTCTACCAGCACTGACCACTAAATTAAAGTAGGTTTACTGCTCTTGAAAACAAAATGCCTAAACGCCAAGTGCAGTAGAAAGTGTGGCCTAATTCACTTGAAAGTCTAGATTGTAGCCACTGATAGTGAAATTACATAGTAATTAAAAGGCAGGCCAGGAATAGTTTCACTCTGCTCAGCATCGGACCTTTCAGCCTTCAGCGACCATTAGGAAGTCATGCTTTGTTTTGAGACAACGGCCTATCTCAATCTCTAGCTCAAGGCCAGATTGCTGCACTGCACATGCCTGCTGTTAGTTGTTATAGCAGGTATTCATGCAGTCACAGTAAGTTATCTGAGTCATAATGTGTATCATCATTTTATTATATTATTTTATTAGTACAGTTAAATGTGTTCCTCTAGAAACAAGTCGCCATGGCTGGGAAAACTGGGGTCCAGATGTGCTTGGGTTTATGTCTGTGCATCTTGTTTTCTAAATTGAGACACTGACGATGGGCTAGGCCTGAAGCGTTTGTCTAGTTTTGTTTGTCATGCCTGTAATGCTTTCTCGGCACCTTAAATACAGTTTTTGTATATGACTCAGTCCCTGAGTGCGGTCTCTACTTCCCTACCTCAATAAACTTTATCTTGGAGTTACGCAGCGGGCATATCATAGGATTAGACGAAAGGCGCAGACGCCACCTCTACCTGCGCATCTTGTACGACAGAGATTGAGCACAGTATGAATACTGTATGATAAACAACCTACAGCTCTATGCCACAGTCATGCAGCTCTATCTGAAGTCTCTTCTTGTAAAGGCTGTGGCAGGAAGTTTATATGGTTTGCATGGTTTAACACCTCTTACACCCATTACAGGAAAAAACAAGACATGAACATTACAAGAAAAAGGAGATATAACATAATAACATATTCAGCAGGCACTTTTATCCAAAATGACAGGGACTCACAGAGTTCGGATATCTTAAAAATGCTAACTGCTGCCCCAGTACGTATAGTTAAGAATAAAATGATTCATACATTATACCCCTGGCAAATATTGATTTAATGTTTCACTTTAACAATATGTTTGTTCTGACTGAAAATGACACTGCCACATGGCTAAAGGTTGTAAGACTATGTGGTAGAAACATGGATAGTTTTGGGTGTTTTTCAGACAATGGGACCTGGTGACCTTCTCAAAGTAAATAGTAACACTAAAACTACATTAAGATTTTGGAGGAAAAGATCAGGCAGTCTGTGGAGAGAATTGCCCCATTCGGACCATTAGCCCTCTACTGCATGGTGTTGCCATATGGCAACAGTTCATTTATCTTAGTGTTTCTAATTGGTACTAACACAAAGCCTATATGGACCTAAGTGGACTTTAAAGGGGAACTTGGCAACTATTTCAACGTAATAAACCCGTTTAGAAATCATTTGGATGGTTAAATGATCTGTTCCGGTGAAAATGGTGACTTTTCCCGCTGCCCCTTGCGTCCCCAGGCGGAAAACCAACCTTGCAACATTGAGACTACCGTCCCGGAAAGAGAACCGAGAAACAAGAAACTCGTTTTAAATCGTATTTCTTACCTTGTAACATCCACATTGTACGACGGAGTGTTAGGGCCACACATGAAGGAAAACATTTTTTTTTGCCATGACGAGATTAAACTCAACATGTCGACTTTAAAGTCGCCATGTCAACATTAAACTCGACATTTCGAGAATAAAGTTGAAATGTAATATCGACTTTAATCTTGACGATATCGACTTTAATGTCGCCATGTCGACATTAAACTCAACATTTTCGAGAATAAAGTTGAAATATCATGTTTTAATCTCGTTTTAAACTCAACATTTTGAGAATAAAGTTAGTTTGGAGAGAGAACGACCGCCGGACGATTGAAAGGGAGGACGAATGAAACAATGCAACAAGTGCAACAATGATTCAGAGTGTTCGAGTGCAACAATGATTAGACATAGGCCTATATCATGTGGACAAAACATAGAACATATTAACCCACGCTTGCTCAGCCAAATACTTTGCTGTTAGGTCCTTATCACGGAGTTACAGGCGATAAATGCGATGGTCAAAAGTAGCCTAAAGGTCATAGCGGTTTATTTATTTATTGTAGGCCTATTATTAAAGTGTTGTTCTAAACATTTAGTTGTTGCATCTAAATGTTCAACTTAATGCTTATGCACTAGGGGCATACTAGGCGCTCTCCCCAATCCTAGACTTTCACGTTGCTTGTTTGTAATGGACGAAAACAGCCCATTGCTGAATGTCTATGGAGGGAAAGAAGCTGTCCTCCCGAATGAAGCTGTCCTCCCGACCACCCCATGTAGGCTAGTAGCCTACTTCAAAATAGTATATATGCTTAAGCTATAGGCCTACCTGTGTTTCTAGCCTCCTATAGGCATATGCACACAAAAAAATAGTGCATAAATGAAGTGCATGCACACATTATTTGGATGTGCTCCTTAACCAATGGGATCAAAATAGTATATATGCTTAAGTATTTCCATATAGGCCTACCTGTGTTTCAGACAACACGACCACCACCACCACCTGTCCAAACTGTGAGGCTATGTTTAAACTACCTTTGCATGGTCAAAATTTAGGCATTATTTCTTTGAGAAAAAAATTATCACTATCTTGACTATATAAACATGAACAATTTATCATTAAAACAAGTTTATATATAATTAGTTTTTTGTAAATTGGCAAAATATAATGATCACACAATGATCCATTTCTACAAAGAGGTACCTCTGTGACCACCACCACCACCTGTCCAAACATACATCTTGACTATATAAACATGAACAATTTATCCAAAAACAAGCAAAATATAATGGTAAACAAATGGTTAACAGAGAACAATATCATCATACATTATAGAGTCCAGACCTCAATCCGTCCAAAAAGTGAGCACAAGGCCAGAGTGATGGCAAATAATTGTTTCTGCCTTTGAGAGCTTTTTTTATAAAAGATTTTTTATATTAAAAAAAAGTAAAAAAACGGTTATTTGTCTGATTCCATGTTTCTACCACATTGTCTTGCAACCTTTTGGCATGTGGCAGTGTCATTTTCAGTCCGAACAAACATACTGATAAAGAGAAGATCAACATTAAATCAATATTTGCCAGGGTTATGAGTAATTTTGTTCTTAACTGTATACTCTATACAGTAAAATAAGTTTTTAAAGATTTCTCAGTCATAATGTGAGTAACAAAATGTACATGTGACCTAACTCTTAAAACCGTCTGCTGTTTCCCCTACCCCTGTCATATTGTCAGAATCCTATCCAGAATTCTATATTCAGACTGGCCCTAAATTAGTTAAAATTTTTAAGTATAAGTATAAGTATATATACTCTTTTGATCCCGTGAGGGAAATTTGGTCTCTGCATTTATCCCAATCTGTGAATTAGTGAAACACACTCAGCACACAGTGAACACACAGTGAGGTGAAGCACACACTAATCCCGGCGCAGTGAGCTGCTTGCAACAACAGCGGCGCTCGGGGAGCAGTAAGGGGTTAGGTGCAAGGGCACTTCATCCGTGCCTACTGGTCAGGGTTCGAACCAGCAACCCTCCGGTTACAAGTCCGAAGCGCTAACCAGTAGGCCACGGCTGCCCCTGTATTCAGTAGTAGCAGTAGTAGTAGTAGTCTTCTTAACTGCTGTAGATCAATTGTGGAGCAATATAAAAATCAATAGACAATCAACTAATCCAAGAGGAGTACAACCGTTCACATCATTAACTATTAAGCAAGACTGGTTAACCACAAAGTGCAAGGGGCTCCACCTTAATGCATTGCAGGGGATGAACACTCCCAACACATTTTTGTAGAATCACATGGTGTATGAAAAAACACTGCACTTGATGTGTACTTCCAACTAAAAGGTAGATTTTTTCCCCACCAAACCACAAGCCCACTCAGATATTGACTTCTCTTCTTCTAGCTAAGCAAGTGAAAAAGGAAATTCACTATAAATACATCATTATAGCAACACTTACACAAGACTGGTTAACCACAAACTGCAAGTGGCTCCGCATTACCGGGGATGAACGCTCCCAACACATTTTTGTAGAATAACATGTGATATACAAAAAAACACTGAAAAGTACGGTAAAGACAGAGGTGCTACTTCCAACTAAAAAGTAGAATTATTTCCACCAAATCACAAGCCCACTCAGATTCTGACTTGTGTTCATTACACTCTTCTAGCTAAGAGCTAGCTAAGCAAAAAAAAATAAAAAATTCTCTACAAATTCATGTCGCCACGTATTTCACTATATGTGTCGTATACGTTTAAATATGTGTCGTCATGTGTGGTACAACAAAAGTTAAAAAATATACAATACACAATCTGGAGGACACTATATGCATTCCAAGTGTCTGTGTTTTAAAAAGGTATAGTTATAGTTCATAATGTAATAATATACCCTTCATATGCCACAGCAGTGCAACATAGTATACTTAGGTTCTCACCTGGCCCCTTGGCACCTCCTTTGAGAATTCGTCCTAAACGGAAGATGATGGCTCTCTCATACTCTTTCACTATCTGCAGGAAACACAGAAAAATGTGGTTATTCATTAAGTTTATGCAGTTAGATTAACACAAACTGGCTATATTCACTGGTTTTCTAAAAAAAAAAAAGTTATTCGGGAGGAAAAGGATTTTTTTCTGTCATTTCCGTTCAAACAAGCTGACACTGTTGTGAACTATCCCCAAACACTCCAAATCTGGTGACTGATGCAAAACAATGGGTCAGATAAGCCAATGGAAAAAACCCAGGTTCAACCAAGGAAGTTGCATTTTCTTTCAATTTAGTAGAATGTCATTCTGGGGCACTGTCCTTCTCTATGAGAAGTAGAACAACCATTTCCATTTCCAACATCATCATTCCAACCAATGATGATTTTTTAAAATAGTTTTTTCACTAGATTTTCACTAGTTAATTGGTCCAGAAACTCAAATTCAGAAAATTCAACTGACAAATGCCAATGATAGCTGACATTAACTGATAGAATGTCCACCTCCTAATTGCCCCCTGATGCTGCCATCTTTTAGCCTGGTTAAAACCAGACTCAAGAGTCTGGGGACTCATGATTGGGAAACGTTTCCAACACTATGGTGACGGGCATAGACATGGCGTTTACTTTGAAATCATTGGTCCAGCCTAACCAATCACATTGATCAGGAATTTCTGACGTTACTTCCTACTTCACCTAAACTTTACAAACTGACACAATAAGCAGCATCGACAGTCAGAAAATAATATATGTAGGCTTAACTTTGTTGTAAATAAATTTACACATTCTTCCGACTGCAATTTTTGATGTTTGCAGGTGCTGCTACTACCGTTTACCACAGCCCCTTTCAATTCAAAACTATAGCGCCATCCCTTCTCTGTGCTGATCGACCTGACCTTTTTGGGGTCTAATGGAAACGTTAGTGAATTATGGTGTTCCAGATTAGTATCTCCCTGAAAAGAGATCTTTTGTCCAGGCTTTTGTCCAGGCTTTGCCCAAGCGTGTCCAGGCTAGCCATCTTTGCCCATCTAAGGAAATCCGCCTCCCGATATGGGCAAAGATGGTAACCGGATCTCCTTATATGAGCAAAGATGGCAGCTTTTGGGTCCTTTTTGTAGGTGAACTTCAGAGGTCTATTATCTCCAAATTGCACTGAGGCACTAGCCTAGAAATCTAGACGCGCCCCTAGCGGCAGCAAATTACATTTGCTGCCAGGGCTAGTCTAGCAACTCTCCGTTGGCTTGTGAGCTCCAGAAATCAAAACTTAATCAGGCCTTTGAAATCGTGTATAGAGTCGTTTGGTGGACTTAACATAATGATTGATGGCAGAGTTGCAACGGTTTGGCTTGAATTCCCTGCTACTTGAAAACAAATATCCCATTAAGGCCCCATTATGCAGCAGAGGGAATTTGAAAGACAACTGATTATCCCGCCCCTCGGACTGAGCACTGCGAACGGTGAGTGCCCAGACCCTACATTTTAATGTGGCACTGTTTGAGCCAGTCAGTTGGGATTACCACACCTTAGTTGACCAGGGGAGTTTGGGGAGGGGAGGGCTCACTCTCTGGTGTTTTGCTTGGTGTTTGATTCAAATATAAACAAATGTGAAGTCATTCAGAATCACTTAAACATCTTTAAGTAACTTTTCAGACAGGGTACTACTGGCATATACAGGGTATTACTGGCCTTTATACACACCCATATGGAGAGAGGGAACAGGGTCAGAGTCAGAAGGATGGTGATTAGTTTGCTAGTTTCAGTACACACACATGTTACCTACAGATAACACCTACAGTACACCAACATCAATTTCATTGAGTTTTATTAAGTAACTTTTCAAACTGGGACGCAAGGCTACCTTTATGCACATCCATATGGAGAGAGGGAAGGTGGCCAAAGTCAGCAAGATGGAGATTCCTACCAGGAACCATCCACACAGACCAATGTTAGAGTCTGCTTCCTCCAGAGCTAGAACAGAAAGAGAGAGACCGAGACAGAGAGAGAGAGAGAGTTAGTTCCACTTTGTCACAGTGTCTGTTATCATCTAACAAAAAGTAAACAGAGGCTATTTATTATATCAGGGTAAATCAGGCAGAATAATAACCAATGGGGTGGAGCGTTAATGTCATCTTCTGTTATATTCTGCTCCTAACATCTTCACTTCGACACTGAATATTAAAATATTGTTTGCCCAATAATATGTTTAATCGCATAAATTCCTCTTTATCGTAACGTGCTGATTTACTAGGTGCAACACCAAAACGGGACCGCAGGTTGAAACACACAGGCTCCATGTCGGGGTCGGACGCAACTCTGTCGGACGCGGGCCGGGTTTAGACAGACATTTGCGGCCCGATCTAGCCTACTTACGGCACGCCCATCCGTGCCATTCCAACGGGAACCAATGTGGCAGCAAAAATACCACCATTTAAGGCGGTAAATTACGTATTCTGCGGAATTATTTCAGTTGTTGGCATTCATAGTACTAGACCACATTATACTTTCACTATACAGCAGCAGAGGCGAAATATGCTAGCAAGCTATGTGGCTAGTAAATTGAACAGCCACTACCAACCTCCTCCAGTCTACCAAAGTTATCCAGTTAACGATACTACAGCCACATCCTAAAATAATCTTGATAACTTCACAGTATCTCCTCCTTGTCATTGTCATTGCACGTCATAAACTCCGCTGTGGTAACTTGCCTCCGCCTCGTCCATTAATTCCGAGTAACGGGACACTGTGGCCCGTTATCCCGTTATCAATAAACAAGGTTTGTTTGCTTAGAGTGAAGTTAAGCATTGTAGAACTTTGCGAACTGACCTGATATTTTGATTAACCTTACCTTGGCGTTCTTTGTCATTCGTACGACTCCGCGTTAGAGACGATTCACTACGATTTGCCATGTTTTCGGAGGTTAACACACCGTATAATCTACATCCGCTCAAAGCGGTGCTGTTCTGATCGCCTTGGTTCTGATATCTTTCAGACAGTAGGCTATCTCCTCCCCTTTATGCGTAAGAGAGAGGTTTGGTCAGTTGAGGGAGGATCTTAAAGGTACAGAGTCCATGTAGTTGTTTGGGGAGAGATCAAAATTAGGCCGGAAAGAGAGAAGTGGTCTAATAATTCTCCAGGTTTTAGGCCTAGGCTATAGCCTATTTGCTGAATAGATTAGGATCAGGCTGTTATGCGCAAGGATACTATTTCCTTCCAGGCATGTTGCATGTTTTATTTTTACATTCTTCAGGTCCTGATAATTATATGATGACTGTATTGCATGAAATTCTCAGGGTCCCTGCAATATAAATGGTACTGACAGTAGTTTTGAGAACATGCCGGGACCCAGTAAGCCCATGACATTCTCTATTCCTGTATTGACAAGAAATAGAACACAAATGCATCGAGCTTATAGGGTAAACCAGTCCAATCTCCTACCCGCATACCACATCAACCTCAGATTTCCCCATGGATCATATTTCCCCCAACACTTAAACTAACAAAACTAGCACTCCTAAATATCAGATCTCTTTCAAACAAATCATTCTTAATTCATGATCTAATTTGCACACACAACCTTGATTTTTTACTTTTAACTGAGACATGGTTAGATCAAGCAAACAGTGCTGCTACTCTCATCGAATCAGCTCCCCCAAACTTCAGTTTCTTGAGTGCTACCAGGGCAAATAAAAGAGGTGGGGGATAGCCACAATTTTCAAGACGCCTTTTCAGTGCAATCAGTCGTCATTCGGGTGACTTTTACTTCATTTGAATATCTGTGTGCATGCATTAAGTCTTCTCCTCAGATTTTATTACTGACCATTTACAGGCCTCCAAAACATTCAGCTAAAGTTTTTCTTGAAGAGCTAGGTGAACTGCTATCAGTTGTTTGCATAGAGTATGACTGTCTTATTATATCAGGGGATCTAAACTTGCATGTGGATAATCCTGAAAACAATTATGCCAAGGAATTCATTGCACTAATCGATACTTTCTCCCTAACACAGCATGTACAGGGGCCAACACACTCTCTCGGCCATACCCTCGACCTTGTTATCACAAAGGGTCTCGATGTCTCTACAGCTGTTAAAGACCTGGCCTTATCTGATCATTTTTTATGTTCTTTGATGTGTCTATGTCCCCACACACTCAAAACACAGCTATGATGGTAAAAAGGAGAATCATAAATGATCAGACAAGTGCTCTCTTTGAGCAAGCACTTTCACTAAAGCCAAGTCAACTGTCAGACTCTTATCAGACTTATTTGATCACTTTAATGCAAAAATGGCAAACATTATGGATGACATTGCTCCATTACAATTCAAGAAAGTTAAGGACAAACAGAAAGCACCATGGAGGCAAAATCCAGCAGTTAAACTTCTAAAAAGAGAGTGTAGGAAGACTGAAAGAAAATGGCGAAATACAAACTTCAGATCCACTATGAAATCCATAAAGAGATGCTCCGCACATATAACTCTGAAATATGCAAAGTAAGACAGTCTTTCTTTTCTAACATTATCAATAGAAGTTCAAATAACACTCGTATTCTATTTTCAACTGTTGATAAGTTAACAAATCCCCCCTCACAATTAGTGCCTGAACTTCTCTCAACTAATAAATGCAATGAGTTTTCATCTTTTTTTAAAGGTAAAATTGACAAAATCAGACTCAACATATCTGCTCAATTACAAATTCAACAACCTGAACTTCCAGCAACAAACAGAGGGAAACTAAACTTGATGTCAGAGTTCAGCTTGATAGACTACTAAAACACTTGAAAAAAATCGGTACAGAGTCTTAGACACTCTGCCTACCAATTTCTTCAAAACTGTTTTTCACCTCATAGCGGGATGTCCTTCAAATTGTAAATGTATCATTGCTGTCTGGCACTTTTCCTAAGTCACTGAAAACAGCTGTTGTAAAGCCACTTCTCAAGAAGAATAACATGGATGCCTCCATGCTAAACAATTACAGGCCCATATCCAATCTACCTTTTATTGGCAAAATTATTGAAAAAGTAGTCTTTAATCAATTAACCACCTTCCTAACATCAAATGGGTATTTTGATTACTTTCAGTCTGGTTTTCGGGCAAATCACAGCACTGAAACAGCTCTCATTAAAGTTTCCAATGACATACGCCTCAACACAGATTCAGGTAAAACATCAGTCCTAGTGCTACTGGACCTTAGTGCAGCATTTGACACTGTTGATCACAATATTTTACTACACAGACTAGAACACTGGGTTGGATTTACAGGCATAGTTATCAGCTGGCTAAAATCATATCTACAAGAAAGGAGCTTCTTTGTTGCCATCGAAACTGTACCTCAACACCAACGCCCTTGACCTGTGGTGTTCCCCAGGGGTCGATCTTGGGGCCACTATTATTCAACCTCTATATGCTCCCACTTGGACAAATCATTCAAAATAATTTGATTTCATATCATAGCTATGCAGATGACACACAAATTTACTTAGCTCTATCACCAAACAACTATGGTCCTCTTGAATCTATGTGTCAGTGTAGAGAACAAATCAACACCTGGATGTCTCAAAATGTTCTTCAGCTGAACAAAAAAAAAACTGAAGTAATTATATTTGGTAAAAATGAGGAAAGACTTAGGGTTGCCACTCTCCTTGACACAAAAGGGTTGAAGGCAAAGGATACTGTTAAAAATCTTGGTGTATTAATTGACAGTGATCTAAATTTCAACAGCCACATGAAAGCGATAACTAAATCAGCTTTTTACCAACTCAAAAATATTGTCAAACTCAGAGGGCTGATGTCAAAACATGACTTAGAAAAACTCATTCATGCATTTATCTCCAGCAGGGTTGATTACTGCAATGGACTGTTCACAGGCCTTCCTAAAAAGACTATTAAACAGCTTCAGGTGATACAAAATGCAGCAGCTAGGACTCTAACAAAAAAACTAAAAGAACTGACCACATTACTCCAATTCTTAAGTCCTTGCACTGGCTTCCAGTAAGTCACAGAATTGACTTTAAAGCACTATTGCTTGTTTATAAATCAGTAAATGGAGCAGGACCTAAATACTTGTCAGACATGCTTCAGCAGTACACACCTTCTCGCCCTCTCAGGTCCCAGGTGAAAACCTGCTAGTAAAACCTACAGTTAGAACTAAACACGGTGAAGCAGCTTTTTGCTGCTATGCGGCTCAGCTGTGGAACCAACTTTCGGATGACATTAAAAAGGTCCCAACTGTAGCCAGTTTTAAATCTAGACTTAAGACCAAACTGTTCTCAGACGCTTTCTGCTAATTGTGCCGAGTTACAAATTCTGAATCTGCCTCGATAATTATTCTACTTTGTCTTTTATTACTTTTTTTTACTACTTTTGCCTTTGTTTTTTGCTTACTAATTATTCTTTATTTTTAAATGATTTTACCTTGTGTTTTATGTTTTCTTTTTATTATGATCTTTACCTTTTAACTATTCTTTGACTATATTGCCCTTCTATGCTTTTATTTGTTATTATCGTTTGGTTTTGTTTATGTAAAGCACATTGAATGACCTCTGTGTATGAAATGTGCTATATAAATAAACTTGACTTGACTTGACTTGACTTGATAGACCTAAATAAATCTCAGCAAACATGAATGAAGAATAATGATGATTCCTAAAAGAATGTTGGAAGCTCTTGGTAGGATATGTTTGCATTTTAAGTAGCCCTAGGCCTATAAGCTTCCATTCTTCTTATCAGCACCCCTATTGTCAGGTTCATAATACACTAGGTCTCCATAGTCAGGTAGAACTTAGTGGAATTTGGGCTTAAGTACATAAGGTACTGATGCAATTTTTTTGCATAAATTGATAGGTAAGGGGGTGTCCTTTCAGAATCTGACGGGTGCCGCTCCGGCACCCTTGAGCATTTTCTTTAAAATGGCATCAGCTGCCACAGCCCTTTTTTAATCATATAAAATCATCTAAATAGACATTAACATATAAACCCATCATGTATGGTATCAAATTAAAGCTCTTTTCATACAGAAATCAGCTTAGACCATAAAAAGTAGAAAAAATAGTTTAGGTCCCTCCAGAGAACAAAATACCTTTTGCAAAGTGACCTTTAAGGTCAAATTAGGTTCCTTTTTGCGGCATAATAGCTTATACCTCTAAATCGTGTCATGTTTGGTATTAAATTAAATAAATTATTGAACTGCCATGTAGCTTAATACATACAGGAATACAATCATTCAATAGTAATTCATTTTAATATGAATATTATAGTAAGTCTGATGTACCCTAGTTCACCAACTTGCGGGTTAGTTAGCACCTTAGCTTTAATTTCCCTTGAATCAGTTGCTGAATTTCAGACAGCAATGTTGTGAGGTACTTCCCAGGTAGTAAGCACAATAATTATAACTGTCCTTGGATTTCCCCCCAGAATTAAAGACAACAATATTTTTCATCCTAACATTTTTTAATGCTTTAAAAACAGACACCACAGTCCAGGATTGATACAAACTAGTCTGAGTTACGATGTACTTGCCAGTTAATCAGCACATTACATAACTATAACAGTCCTTGAATTTGCCCCCTTAATTACAGAGTAAACTGCAAAGTTGATTACAGGAGGAGAGGACAGAATCAAGAAAATGATTTCTTCCAGTATTCCATATATTCCACCAAGGAATGAGACGTATCATTTGGAATTACAACAACAAATATAATTTATGTAAATCAGTTTTATAGCCCAAGTATACTTGCATATACAAGGAATTTGGTCTCTGCATTTATCTCATCCATGAATTAGTGAGCACACAGTGAGGTGAAGCACACAATGAGCACACATGAGGTGAAGCACAAACTAGTGTTCACTTGCTACAGTGGCGCTCGGGGAGCAGTAAGGGGTCAGGTACCTCGCTCAAGGGCACTTCAACCATGGTTGTGGGCATGAGAGAGCAGTGCTCTTCAACCACATCCTACTGGTCAGGGATCGAACTGACAACCCTTTGGTTTCAAGCCGGAAGCCCTAACCAATAGGCCACGGCTACCCAAGTATACTTACATATACCAGTACGGGAGCATGCCTATGTTCCCACAGCCCTATGTCCCCTTACCCTAACCCACACCTCAGGCCTAACCTTAACCCTAATCCAATAAATGTGGGACACGGATACAAGGAATTTGTGCTCTGCATTTTACCCATTCGGTGAGCATACTAGGAGTACACATACACACCCGGAGCAGTGGGCAGCCCTTGATCTGGCGCTCAAGGGCACCTCATCTATGGATATGGATGTGGGAGAGCGCTGTTAAGTCACTTCCCCTAACTTCATTTTTCCTACCAGTCGGGGATCGAACTGGCCACCCTTCAGGCCATGGATGCCCAGAGTAATTGACATTAATGCTATGGCTGACAAATTAGGAGACAAATGTTATGATTTGTTGGCTGTTCATGTATTGTTTGGTTGTGACAGTGTGTCATATCCATATGGCAAAGGAAAAAACTCAGCAATCAATTTGATGCGCAAGAGGAATCTTGATTGGAAGAAATTTACAGATGTACTGTAGAAGCTGATGAGCATGAAGGCAGGAATGGATTTCCTTTCTTGCCTCTACTATGGAAAGACTTTTGAAAGCCTCAGTAACTTGAGATAAATGCTATTCACCAAGAAAAGAGACCATCCTAAAATAAAGAGTCTTCTTCCAACAAGAGAATATGCAGTGGAACACATCAAAAGTCTTT
Organism: Alosa alosa; assembly: GCF_017589495.1. Taxonomy (NCBI): domain Eukaryota; kingdom Metazoa; phylum Chordata; class Actinopteri; order Clupeiformes; family Clupeidae; genus Alosa; species Alosa alosa. The sequence continues at coordinate 27,287,670 of NC_063200.1, read as the reverse complement.
CTGTGGAGAGCAGCTGACAAAAAAAAAACACCTCCTGTGCCTGTTCATGGCAACACTGACATTGCACCCAAAACAGTTCTACAGCTTGTTGCTTGTGGATGCAAGGCAGTGCCAGCATGCTCCAGGGCCTCTTGCTGCTGTCAGTCAGATGGACTACCATGCACCACCTACTGGCATGGCAAAGGTGGTGAACAGTGTGCAAATAAAAATTTGAAGATGGCTACACTTTCAGTGGAGGATACTGATGACAGCGAGGGAGAAATGTCTGATTGAATGAATGTTTTTTGGAGACATTTGATGTTTGTGATGTGTACAAGGCCAGCCTGGCAACATGTTCTGTATATAGTTGCTTTCAGAATCTGTGAGAAAGTTCTACTTCGTTCCTTATAACTTTGTCTATTTGACTAATTTTTGAGGGTTGATACAATTTGTTGCTCAGCCTACCATTTCAGCGGTGTGACCTTACCAGGCTTTAGAGTTATTATGTTCTCTGGAGGGACTTGAAATCATTTTTAGCTTGTTTTATTGATATAATTGATTTCTGTTTGAGAATAGCTTTCATTTGATACCATACATGATGGGTTTATACAGTAATGTGCATCTAGTTATTTTTTATGGTCAAAAAAAGAGGACGTGGTCATTAAAAGAAATGCTCAAGGGTGCCGGAGCGGCACCCGTCAGATTCTGAGTCTACACCCCCTAAACTATCAATTTATGCAAAAAAATGCATTTGTACCTTATGTCACACCTATCCTGGGGTTCTACCTGACTACCAGTTACATTTCACTCAAAGGCTTAGCCATGGGCTACCGTAAAAAAGGCACAAATGAAATTATTTGTATAAACTGTCAAATGAAATAAGCCTACCAATGGCAATTTCACAATGTGAAATAAAAGTCAATCATCACTTATTGATACTAATTCTTTCTCCATAGATAATTTAGATGGATAATTGATGTTATGGCCATTTTTGACCCTGGTGTTTGAAATATCCTGGCTACGGCCCTGCCCTTCATAGGCCTTCGTGTTATATCTAGACAAACCATTTTGTGGAATGATGCCTCATATTAAATTTGCAACAATGTGACTCAAAAACAATCTCTGGTATAGCAGTGACATCATGCTCTCCACTCATTGTCTATAGCTGATCAAAATGACATAAGCCTAAAGCTTTGAGTTAAGGCTACAGTATATGTTTAGTCTATTGAATAACTTAATGATAAAGAAGACAAACATTCATCATATGAAATTTGCAACGATTGTGACTCAAAAAAGTGACATCACGCTCTGTCTGCCACATGTTGTCTAGCTGGTCATGCTTTACGTGTGTCATTCTGAAGAAGGGGCTAAGCAAACATTTGGAAAGCATACTGTACCACCTATGGGAGGCTCTGAGGCTAGTAAGGGCCCACCCATACACATTGCTCTACCATTCCCTTGTCAATCTGGAATTTTTCAAATGATAACAATTTGTTGGAACCTTTAGTCCATTTATCCCCTTTTAATGGGCCCTTTTTGTTGCTCAAAAAAAGAGACGTGCAAAATACGAATAAACTTTGCGCAGTGAAAATAACCCGTTTTCCGCTTTGCGCCAGGTCGGAAAATAGAGCCCTAAATATGTATAATATGGCCATGTGAAAAATGTTGTTTCTGTATGGTTGCACACCATATTTATGATGTAAAAAGAGTGTAATTCTCCATCAAATTCAATCAGATCAGTTACAAACAATAAAATATAAACTTAGACCTAAATGAACATTTTAACAACTAGTTCTATTTATGTGTGCACAACTTTTTTTTCCATGGTAAGGATGACCTTTGTATGGAATTGCCCAGCTACCTTACAGGCTATACCTGACTTTGGCTTGTTGTAGCCAAAATGTTACATTTACACTCATGTATTTACACTTGGCATGACAATAGAAACACAATTACACCTCTACCTAACAAACCAATGAAGTTCCATGGAATTTTGGCCAAAGTCATCCTTTAGCCCTGAAATCACACCCAGCAATGAAGTAGTATGGGTAAAGCATACATTTCCTGAATCCTTGGAGTCCAGAACGTATTTCAGTTTCTGTCTTTTGTGTCTGTAATGTTCTCTGATGTCACAGGGCATAAAGAAAGTGCATATTTTAGGTGGAAATTGTGGAAAATGTGTGTTTTGTGTTGTGTTTTGTGTAGTGTTTTTGTTGGTTCAAAGAGCTCCAGTGACCTCTGTGTTTGTCAGAGAGCTTCACCAATGTGCTTAAATGAAAGCTTAGGATGTACTCTAAGATGATACCACTCATACAACTCAAATTCACATACAACACTGTATAACACACAAACACACAGACAGACAGATACGCAAGTAATCAAAGTAATCCTTGTATGCCTTGTCGCACAACAATGATTGCTGCTGTTTAAGTTTTTTCTTTTTTTCTCTCTGACTGAATCTTGACTAATCAGAGATGCATTACATCTACAGATGCATTACTTCAAAGGATGGTAAATACAGAGAGGAGCGTGCTAGAATCTTTAGTGGTAGGTGTCTAGCCATATTCCACAAGAACAACAAGAATTCCATACTTCACAAGAACTAAAATAAAATAACTCTAAAATCACATCTTAGAAATATGTATCTAGGAGAATTACTTCAGTTACTGTGGTCTTGGGGTCTTTTTTTGTTCCTGTGGTAGGCTAGTGACTAATATCTTGTCAGGATAGGACACAGTGTGGTCATTTCCTCAAGAGTTTATGCACACAGAATACAGACATCAGCATGTCCCGAAGGAGAAAATACTGATTACTTTTACCTCAGGGGAAATCAGACAGGGTATGATTACTTGTCCTACTCTATGGATAACCAGACATTAGATTAGATAAACAACAAAGTGTTGGGTCATGATGACACAGTTATGCTACAAACCCAGTACCGCTTTCTCTGAATTCTGATAACTAAGATGAGCTATACAGTTCCACAGGACATTTGTAATGCTCAGTAATGAGTTGAGACTGCAAATAATTAGGCTAATAAATCTTTTTTAATCATATGTTATGCATGTTTCTAAATATATTATGCTTCTGTGTCAGGACAAAAGCTCAAAGCTTTACACTTCATAAGATATTAAATCAGTCAATAATGACAAGGATTCTAATTTGATTAATAATGGCAAAACACAAAATAGTAATTAAATCATCAGAACAACCAAACAAAAATCAAAAGGTTTTCCAAGGTTAAATAACTTACTCACAGTACACTTCACAGTCCACTAACAACAGTCCACTCTGCATGAATTACAGTATTTATTGAATGTATTTAAGGTACATAAATCCAAAGCACACTACAACTGAACTGTTTGCTTGACCTTGCTGCACACTGACCCACTTAACCTATTTTTCATGTTTTGTTTTACCATTTTTTTTACCAAACATTACAACCATAAAACACTGTAAAACTATAATATATAGTAACTATAATAATATAAACTATTAGAAAATCTGCAGACTATATGTGATTAATAAATGTGTATATATTTAGAAGTAAATCTTTCTCAATGTGTCTTTTTCTGCTGAAATGTGCTGCGTCTAGCCTTGGGAGTGTTATTCCCCAGTAAGACACATAATTTCCAGTGTCCTGCCCCCCAGGCCAGTTGGCCTTTCACAGTCAAGAGTTCCCCCTAGACATGAGCTTTACACTACTGAAGCTACCAAAAAAACGTTAAAGATGAATCTTAATTTCACATTAACAGCGATCAGGTCAGGGGATAGGGGGCTGGGCCTGTGGCGATCCTCACAGCTGTACGGTCAAAGTGACCGCAGCTCACCGTTGCCCATTCCTCTGCGCTTTGGCCACTCTTTTCCTGGGCGTCAGTCCAGAACGGCTGCCCCAAAAAAAAAAAAAACACTCCCCCACCCCTTTTACCCGGCTCCATCCCACTCTCTGCACAACCCCCCCCCCCCGCTCCTTGAGGTGCGATTATCCGGAGAAAGTAAGGGTAACGGAGGCAGGGCGCGTTGGCGCGGCCGGGGCCTCCGTGGCGGATAATCCTCTTTTAATTAGGCTAAGGAGAGGGGGATCGGGGACCCCCCTGGACGTGGCGCAGCACACTGACAAAGCGCCACGCTGGGACGAGCGCGCCGTGCCGGCGGGCAAGCTGCCCGCTAGCGCCTGGTGCCGGCCTCTCGAGCGTGAAAAACTGCTCTTCCTTTCACCTGACCACTACCTGAGATTTGACCTTTTTTACTCTCTTGATGCCACAGGATTTCATTTTTCAACTCTCCCTCCCTCCCTCTCTCTCCCTCCCTCTCTCTCTCTCTCTTTCTATATTCTAGTCTTGCCTCACAGGATGTGTTAGAGGATGTGCTTTGCTATTCTTTTTTTAGTAAGAGTCTTCATCCATCCCTTTACCTTCTCTTATCCTCTCTCTCTCTTCCTAATATCCCCCTCTTTCTGTGTTTCTCTCTATCTGACTTTTTCTCCTACTGAACTTCTTCTCCCTTCATGTAGCAGGGTAATCACCTCTCTCCTCTTCACAGTCTCTCTTTGTCTCCCACTATCAATCTCTCCTTTCACTCATTAGCTGGTGCCGAACGATTTCTGTCCCTCCTGAGGATAGGGATTGGCACAAGCAGGAGACCAGAGGTCCAGCCCCAGCAGGACCGGCCCTGCGCTCCATTCAACCGTGAGAGAGAGAGAGAGAGAGAGAGAGAGAGATAAAATGTGGGAGAGAGTAAAATCATTTCAAACAGAAAAACCACCATGCGGGTATACTAATGTGCTGACGATTCCTGTTCTCTTTTCCACTGTCCCCCCCGCCCCTGTTTTTTCCCCCTATTATTTCCTATGATTAATATCATACCAGATAGTAAACTGATATGATATGCCCTTTGAAAGATTGGGTGATAACCTAAAGATAGACTGTTTTTAATTAGCAATTCTGAATGATTAGTCTAATTTCTGTCATGATCTGCCTGTTCATTACATTTAGCTTGGATCATCGCAATCTACTCAGTGCAGCAATGCTAAAGGTCAAACATTTTTTGGAACCCACTAGGCTGCAGGTGCACAAGTAAGCCAGTAGAGGGGGATGTTGCATTTCAAACCACAGAACATCAGCAACTAAATAGATCAAGAACAACTGCCATATCACTATCCATAAGAAGGGAAAATACTGACTGTTTACTAGAAAATGAAGACACGGAAGGTTTGTTTTCACATATTAATTATATGACATTAATTATACAGTAATAATACCAGATCATTCAGCTATACATAAGCTATAACTGGAGCTAACAAATATGATGTGTAAAGAAAACACAAGTGACCTTCCCAACCTCTCCTCTGCTCTAATAAAAGTGTTAATCTCTACAGAGAAATTATATTTAATTTCGTAATTTAATGCGATTCATTTTTTGCCATCAAAATTATACAGAATAGAAAATGCAAAGTCAACCAAATGCTTTGGTCATATGTGGTCAATGTACACATTATCTGGTCATCATTTTGGTAAAACATAAACTTTTACTATTATTTCCTGCAAGGTTGTAGTTGTCCTTATCTACCCATGAACAAGAAAACAAAGGTTGTTTTTAAAACATTTATAGAAGTGTGTAAAATATTTGAGGGAATAGGAGTGTAGCTACATCTTCAAACATCATTCTGCTTTGGGTCATCTGTGGTCATTGGTCAGAAAACAGAAGAAATATTTGTCATAAATAAATCCATGGAAATGAAAACAGCAGTGTATTGCATTATAGAATAATGCCCATTTCACAGTGTCAAATGCAGGTACAGCAGTGACACCTCTTCCAGAATTGTATTATTGTTGTTATTGCTGTGTGTGCTGTCTGCTTTTCTAAGAACCTGACCACATACAGTACATGGCAGCAGTCATATTGTGTTGTTCCTCTCTGTATGTGTGTGTGTATGTGTGTGTGTAGATATGCTATTGTGTGTGAAGTATGTTTGTGTGTGTCTAAAATAATGCTTCTCTCTCTCTCTCTCGCTCGCTCTCTCTGTGTCTATTGTCTATGTGTGTGTGTGTGTGTGTGTGTGTGTGTGTGTGTGTGTGTGTGTGTGTGTGTGTGTGTGTGTGTGTGTGACTCTTTCCACAGGTAGCATCTCCAAAGGCATTGTGCATTCTGTTCCATCTCCTCCAGTGAAATGAGTTCGGTGCGAGCAACAGAGGGGAGTGCTGGCCGCTCGGCTGCTCTCCCCTGGGCCGCCGTACATAAAACATAAAAAGCTCGGCCTATATGAAAAATGCACAGAGCACTGGGCCATAATGTGCCTGATACCCTGCTGCTGTCGGGAGAGACGAGAGAGAGAGAGAGAGAGAGAGAGAGAGAGAGAGGGAGGAATGAAAGATGGAGAGTACAAAAAGGAGAGGAAGAGAGAGGAGACTTCTTCAGATAGATCCCTTTCCATCTCTTTCTCTCTCTCTCTCTCTCTCTCTCTCTCTCTCTCCCTCAAATTCTCTTCGAGCGCATTTGACGCTCGGTGTCTTGATGGCTTCCTGCACAAACATTTACTCACCGTGCTCGGAGCACTGCCCGCATTGCAAAGATTGATTGTTCGTTCGGTGTGCCCCCCCTACCACCACCTCAACACACACACACACACACACACACACACACACACACACACACACAACGCACACACACCTCCCCACTCCTACCTCGCTGTCTGATTCATTGGTCCAGTGCAGAAATCAAATGGAATCTTTGAAACAAAGGGAATCGCAGGGAGCGCAGCGGAGATTGTTATGTGTGGCACCTGAGAACAGAGAAGAGGGGGGAAAAAACACTTGGTAACAAGGTGTAAAGGACGACAGAGAGGATATATCTCTTCAGTACACTCATAACTGCCCTGCGTGTGTGTGTGTGTGTGTGTGTGTGTGTGTGTGTGTGTGTGTGTGTGTGTGTGTGGTTTATTAGAGGTGAATAAGAATGAGATCAGAATAGGGAAACAGTAATGTGCATAATGTGGAACAGGAAGACATGCATAGCTGATAGAAAAAAAGGAAGACAGAAACAGAAAGAGAGAGAGAGAGAGAGAGAGAGAGAGAGATATTACCAGTCTGTGTAAGTCTTCACCCAGCAGCGAGTCTGATCGAAACAGACATTACTTTCCCTGCAAGGTGACCCACAGCTTTTACCCCAGTCTTTTCCAACCAACTACACCAGCCAAGTCAAATCAATCCCCGGCATCTAATTTCATGCAGAAAAGTGTGTGGCAGGGGAGAAAAGGCCTCACACACACACACACACACACACACACAGACACATACACATGGATGCCTGCGATGTTTTGATCAATTTGTGAGTGTGGAAATGAGGAAATGAGAAGGGTTTAGAAGGCTGGCGAGCGGACTGCGAATGAACAGCTGCCGCACCCGAGCAGCTCGAGTGGAAGCGCTCGCGCAGGCAAGGCGCGCTGACCCGAGGGAACACGGGTCAGACGGTGAGCCGGGGTACCTTTCCGCGGATAACAACACCTCCTGCACATGCACACACACACACACACACACACACAGAGAGAGAAACACACACACACACACACACACAACACAGGGTTACAGTCATCATCAGATTAGCCTTCGTCATCACAACTTGTCCTCTCGGAAGCATCTCTCTCTCTCTCTCTCTGTGTCTCTGTTTCTCTCTCACTCGCTCATGTCGTTAGCATTTAGATAGGCGCGAGCAGGGAGGCCAGGGTAATAGGCTTTTCCCCTCCTGCTCAAATCAGCTGAAGTGAGAGGGATTAAGTCAAAAGAACAACAATGATGAGAGAGAGAGCGGGGGAGAGAGAGAGTGAGCAATGGAGAGAGAGAGAGCAGGGGAGAGAGAGAGTGAGCTCGGGTTGCATAACGCTTGATCGGCTGTGAGCTCATTAGCCGAGGCCTTGACAGAATTGATGTTAGAGGTGATTGGAGATTATCACATTTAGGGGGGAGATTCTTCTTCCCCTTAGCACGAACCCCTCCCTCCCCCGCCTCTCTCTCTCTCAATAACACCCTGCTCCATCCATCCTTCCCTCTCTCATCCTCCCCACCCTCCCTCCCTCCCTTCGTCTCTCTGGTCCCTCACTTTCTCTCTCTCCATTTCATCCAGGTCAGCTGGCCCCCAGCTCAATTCTCCGGAGCCCAGGCCCTCTGGGGTGGGGGGCTCACAGATAGCAGCACCGTGCACTGTCTGCTTGATCTTCCAATTCTGCTTCATTTAAACTTCATCAACTCTTCCACTGGACCGGAAGACTAGAAGAATGAAAACAGCTTGCGTCTTTTTTTTTCCCCTTTTCTCCCCTCGTTGTTGTTGCTGCTGTCTGTGGTCCCATGTTCCCCCTTTTGTTGTCTGATCTGATATTATACCTTCACAAATCGCACCCCCAGCCACACACCCACACCCCCCAATCCCACTCCTTGCTGTCATTGCACTCAAACACATGCACACACACACACACACACACACACACACACATAATCACTTACATTCAGAAACTGACATTCTCTCTAATCACTTACATTCAGAAACAGCCATTCTCTCACAGAAACACTCACACACACACACACACAGCCATACACACACAGAAACACACACACACACTCACACACACCTGACCAGCTCTGGAGAGAGAGAGAGAGGGGAAAGGGTTGCTAATCCCCTGGTTCCCCTGACGGTGTGTCTCTGCGAGCCCCTCAAGCCACGGCGTAAAATGTGGCGTGGCCTCGACGGCTGGGCAGAAAATGAGATTACTGTATTTAAATGACTATGCTAATGGTGAGCGTGCCGCCGGCCCCCCGGCCCACCACAGATCCACCCGCGCCTCATTGTTAGCAGTTTAGCCGAGCAGCCACGGCCATGCGTCCACCCACAATGGGCATGTCAAACGTGAGACTTTTTTATTATCCTTTTTTTGTCTTCTCCTGTTCATTTTTTTTCCCCTATATACCACCTCTTTCCATCCACTCACTCACTCACTCACTAACCCAGCCCCCCCGCTCTCCTCCTCCTCTTTTCCTCTTGGGACGCAGATGTGGGGTTCTCTCTATCACTCTGTACCCCTCTCTCTCTCTCTCTCTTCCTGACCTGCACTCCAGACGCAAGGGTGATGTTCTTCTTTGAGGGGCTGAGTACAGATCAGACAGGCTCAGTGCTTTTTGATTAATATAATCCCCATTTATAATCATACTAAGAGAAGATCGGGGGGACCCTGAGGAAGGATGTTCACCCCCTCCATTCTCCGACAGGAAGGTCCAGATGTCCAGCAGCCTAGTAGATCCTCATCCGTAAAATCGGCGGGGTAGTAAATAGCGTGCTATGGTAATGGTGAGCATAATTGACATGGAGCATGGAGAAGGGGACTGCAGCAAACCATCTGACGTTTAGCCACTTGAATGCCACACACTAGGGGCTAGTGTGCTATGTTACATTAATAAAAAAAGTGGTGCAAGGGTCCATGACAAAGAAAGGACAACTTCTGTATGAAATGAAAGAAAAACAAACAAACAATAGATCATCTGAAAAGAGTGTGTGTGTGTGAAGTGTGTGAAGAGAGGTAAGTAATTGGAGGGGGAAGCTGAGAAAGGGGGAAAGAGACAGAAAGTGTGAAACGCATCAAATTAGAGGGATAGGGTGTGCATGTGAAGATATATGTGTACATCAACGTAATAAAGATGAGATGTGTTAGCGGAACGACGGTGCTGCCTATGTTTCTCTTTTTTATCTTTTCTGTTCACTCTCTCCTCATCTCTTCTCCCCCCCTCTCTCTCTCTTCTCCTCTCCAGGGTATCACAAAGCAGTTCATCATAGGTGGGTTTTTCTGCCGGGGCCCTTACAGCAACATGCCCCCCCCCCCGCCGTCCCCGGTCCCAGCGTAGCCTCCCTGGGCCCCCCCCCGCTGTTGGCCTGATCTATCGCCGCTCTGCTCTGCAGCGGCCAATAAATCATCGTAATGCGGCCCGCCGATGATCGCAGCCTCGCTGCAGAAAGGACTGCACCAGAGGAGAGGAGACGGAGAGAGAGAGAGAGAGAGAGAGAGACAGATGGAGAGAGAGAGAGAGATGAAGAAAGAAATAAGGAGAAAAGGGGGGAACAAAGAAGGGAGAAGGGAGAGAAAGTATGACAGCACGCTCAAGAGTCAAAGTGGAAAAGTGTGTGTGTGTGAGAGAGAGAAAGAAGCACCCAATAGAAAGGAAAAAGAGTGAAGGAAAAGAGTGTAAAAGAATGGACAGGAAAGATGGAAGGACAGAGAGAAAGAGACGGAGGAAAGGGAGGGGTGCAGCGTGCGATGCAGATGCCAGTGGCAGGTTACGGATGGGGTTTGTTTTTCTCAGCACTGCTCCTGAGTCCTGCCCAAGGAGTTGGAGGATGGGGGGGCACAGGGGGGCACCTCAGGGGTATAACACAAAACACACACAGCAGGTCCACAGAGGTGGAAGAGAGGAGAGAAGGAGAGAGTGAACAAGAGAGAGGAGGAAGAGAGGAGAGAAGGAGAGAGTGAACAAGAGAGAGGTGGAAGAGCGGAAGAGAGGCGGGGAGGAGGAATCCAGCACCCTCAGAGACACAAAGCACCGCTGGGTCACTCTCACCCACAACACTGATTAAAGCACAACATGGCCGCCCGCTCTGCGACATGCCATACTTCAAAAAGAGAAAGAGAGAAAGAGAGTGGGAGAAGAAGAGGGTGGGGGGGGGGAGAGGAAATCGGGGAGAACCAACCACCCAAGGGGGCATAGCCAAATGCAATTAGGCAGCGTTCTATATGAATAAACAATTAAAAGCACATTTATATAAATCGGGGGATGTTAGCCTCGTTTTAGCTCCGGTGCCTGGCTGAGTTTAGATCGGAGCTGCCTAATGAAGGGAAGGCTTATCAGGGCTCAAAGTGAAGCACTTCTCCTGGGTCCAATGCATCAAAAACAGACCAGTAGGTTAGATTCTATCAGAGCATCATTAATCAGAGACTGGTCATCTTAGGAAGGTTCCAAGGTTGATTCAACCCACTTACACAACCATTTTATAGACCGTCAGGGCTGAAGAGGGTACTTTAAGGCTGGAAAAACTAGCGGAAAACTTAAGTGTCGAAGGAGCTTCCTAAAGATGCCTGCAAGCAAGCCTTCATTAAAAAGTTCTGACCTGAACCTTGCAAGATCCTTTCTTTCTATCTAGAGGTGAACCTAGAGAATCGTCTCGGTCAAGAGTCTAGTTTTGGAGGTGCAGCAGTCTAAACTAGACCAGTTCCACACTCTGGTAAGGTCCGGCGAGGCAAACAGCCTAAAGCATACGATAACAGTGTAAGAGATGGGTTAACAACCCAGCTGGCCAAACACTGTCCCAATTAACCCCTGCCTGCAGCACACACACACACTGCCTGACCCCGCTGACCTCTCCAGACTGCCAAAGTGGACAGAAGCACTGTCAAAGCAAGCCTGAGTATGTGGATGGAAGGCTCTAGAAACATCTAATGCTGTACTGCTCCTAGGGTCTGCGAGTGTGAAATGAAAGCTTTATGCGTCGTTAGTGTAAGATAGTTTTCGAACACACACCTGCCGTGATGGGAAACCCAATTGGGCTGCTATACAGTGTGAGCAGCGGTAAGGATCAAGGTGAACAAAACTCACTGCAGACCCTGTGACTCCCTGTGTCATGTGTGAGAGCAGGGAGTCAAGGCAAAATCACGGAAAAATAGCAGCCAGGGTTTGTCAGCAGTGATAAATGCGGCGCATCCTCTACAGCACGGCTGGCATTTGTATTGTGTGAGCATTGACAGAGCGATGGAGGCCCATTTAGCAGCCGAGGCTTCCGGAGTTTCACGCGGTTTCATCAGTCCACGGCGCTGAGGCTTGAGCAGGTGGGCGGACGGTTCTTCCTGGAGGAGCTGGAGGAGCAGCAACACAGGTGGTGGTGGAGAGGACTTTGGAGTGTGTGTGTGTGTGTGTGTGTGTGTGTGTGTGTGTGTGTGTGTGTGTGTGTGTGTGTGTGTGTTTGCTTTCGTTAACATGCCCGTTTGCGGGTTGTTGCGCGCCCATAGTGCCGGATCTCTCCAGGTCGGCACGGATTGAGTCAGACAGGAGATGCCATGTTGTGTTAACAATGAGAAGAGAGCGAGAGGCAGACGAGGATGGAGATGGTAAGACGGAGCAACGTGATGCAACCATCTCCCCGGGCCCCATCCACTGAACCACCTTTAGCCGGCGAGCCAAACCTCCACCTGTCCACTGTAATCAGTCCAATCCAAAATTTGAATTCCGATTTATGCACTTTTTCTCCCATTCCTAAACTCCTGTGACCTGAAAAAAATATCCGTATGCGTTATTGCTTTTGTTACAAATTGATGCGGATGCTGCAGCACTTGCACACCTGTCTGTGTGTACCATTGGTCTGATAAATAAATAAAAGAAATTGATCTTGTGCATTCAGTCATTTTTAATTATATCCTCTCTTGGATATCTGTATTTGTGTGAAACTGACCATCTGGAAAAACTGATTTGTCAATGCATGAACTGATATTGCATCAAGGTCACAGTGGCCAGGTGAGGAGAGTGTGTACGAGAGTACATGGATTGCACTATTAATAATAGTGATGGCAGATCACCCTTGAGGGCTTGTAGATTAGGAAGAAATTATTGTTTGTTACAGTTTAAATTCTCTGTAGATAGAACTCTTGAGAGTTTGATTTAAGTTAAAACAATTTAAAATTGCATCATTCTTACACCACCATGAACAAACCACTCGACAGATGCTCCGCATTTATAGATAGATGAATGATCTATGATGATCTCATTGATGGATAAATGATCTCATTGTCTTTAAAATCTGTATGGCATATAGAAAAAGGTTATGCTGAACACTCCATACACATCTTTGCTGTCTTGGTTTATGCAAGCATAAACTCAATTTGTTTAAACAGCTTTTCATTTAGCTTCTCTGCTTTCAGGCACAAAGCTGTTGATTCAGGTGCCCCAATCTCAAACCAGATTTAGAATTCCGGATTTCCAGAATAATCTCCATTAGACGGGTATTTTGCACACAATCAACACTATCAACAAATACGGTGCGGCGGTCGTTGATATTCCCGTCACATGTGGCGTTGCACTGGCCTGCATTTAAGCACAGTTTAGCAGAGCGGCCTGATCCAGCACAGCCTGCTGGGTAGTCGCCACGGTGATGAATTGGCCTTTTCTTGGTCGGGGGAATTATGTTCCATCCTGTCACTTATCCCCTGATCCTCTCATCCGACCACCACACCATACCCCACCACCCCGTGCTCCACCCCCACCCCTCCCATACCCCCACCCCTCCCTCTCCATAGAACGATGCTAATTCTCTTTTGATGAGGCGTGCTAAATAAATCCTGTTTGCCGCCTTTCTTCTCCGTGTTTGGGCTGTTGGTGCGCAGAGCCAGGCAACAGATTTTTGGGGGGCTTCTGCTCCCCGTGACCCCACAATGAGGTCCGTCTGCCCTCCGGCAAAACGGCCGCACTATATTGCATATATACTTACACACACACACACACATACACACACACAAATGTACAGGGGAAAACAAACATGTTTGAGAAAATACAGCACATAGTGACCCAGATATACAATGTGCAAATGTACCAATGGACTCAGAGGTGCTCACGACCCAGGAAAATACCACCATGCACTCCAAACACACAAATCTCCCTCTCATCTCACATACGGTACACACACACACACACACACACACAGACACACACACAGCACAGTGGTGAGTATGCTCCTCCATCTCTGCTGTTGTGTCGGTGGCAGGTCGTGTTATTAATGAGGAGCAGCTGGGCCCAGCGCAGGTACACGCACAGCCAGACAAAGCCCAATATATAATCACCTCGCCATAAAGAACGACCGCATGGAAATGAGAATGCGTCTGTGTGTGTGTGTGTGTGTGTGTGTCTTCTGCATATGTGCATGTGTTTGTGTGTCCATATGTGTCTGTATACATGTGTATGGGGTTGAATGCGTACAGTTGTGTTTTTGCATGTTGTATGTCTGGGCAAAGAGGATATTTTGGTGAGGGCATTTGTTTTTGTTTGGTGAGTTTGTTGTGCATTGTGTGTGTGTGTGTGTGTGTGTGTGTGTGTGTGTGTGTGTGTGTGTGTGTGTGTGTCTGATATGTGTGTGTGTGTATTCAAGTACAGATTGTCTGGGTGTGTGAGTGCATCTCATCTTCAGGGCGCTGCTCGCACCCAGGCAGAAGTTAGAGGACATCGACATCGTTGGTCATGTGTCACCGTGACAACATAGAGAACCAACGGCCCCTGAGCTGCTGAGGAGCGACCCGCCGGCTTTCCAACCATGCTCGAGGTCAAAGGTCGGCCCTTCAGATGTGCGACCTCTTCACTGCCGTTTTTTTCCTTTTGCACGGATTGCGGCACTTAGCCAAAGGTGACAGCTGGGCAAGGACTGGACAAGTGTGTGTGTGTGTGTGTGTGTGTATGTATGCATGTGTATGTGTGTGTGTGTGTGTGTGTGACAGCTGGACCAGGAATAGACAAATGTTCAATCACATAGAAGGGGGCCTTGAGTGAGTCCCGCAAACCCTGCAGCAGTCCATTCCTGGACTGGAGCCTGTTATAAGACGGTCATAAAAGAGTTATTACACTCTTACAACAGGTCATGAAAAGACCTATATGGTGCCATCACATGGGCTTGTCTAAAGTTGACAAAGTAAAGTAGAGCTTTACAGCATAATGTCAATCGCAGCATGAATCAAACGCATGTGCTTGGAGAATTCCACCAAGATCTATGAAGTGAACAAGACGGTTTCTGAGACCACGTAGAAAGCTGCTGTGGCACATCAATGAAACATTGCGTAAAATGTCTATCTTAACTCATTGATGCGTTGAGTGCCAAAAACGTAATATTACGTTTTTAGCTTTTATTTTTATTACGAAACTAGACACTCTATCACACCTTATATGTGATTTTGGGAACTCTGTGATGAATGGAAATGAAATATATGACGATCAAAAACTCATGAAAACGCACAATCTGGACATTTTATCTGGACATTTTATCATAACTCGGTTGCCGCTTTGGGTCGAATCAGTGATGCATGCACGTCAGGTCAAAACCAGGCCATTTTCGTGGGTCTATCACTAGGTGGCAGTCTTGCCAGGTCTCGCTGATCACTTCCCGGAAAGTTTACACAAGTAAGTAACAGGCAACACTTCAAACACATCATGA
>NC_063200.1:27239975-27267475 GCF_017589495.1 Alosa alosa | reverse complement strand
CTTACACTACCTCCAGACCAGACCGCGCCCCTCTGACGAACGACGCCTAGCTCTACCACCGCACGCCAAGCCAATCCAAACTTTTCTCATCTGTTGTTCCTCGTTGGTGGAACACACTGCCAGTTCCTACAAGGGCAGGGACATCCTTTTCCACTTTCAAAAACTCCTGAAGACCCAGCTCTTTAGAGAACATCTACCTCATAGCAACACTTACAACAAGTCTTACTGATCCTAGCACTCACCAGCCGCTTTAAACTGACAAGTAACTGCTAAAACAGCACTCACCGACGACTTATTCTTACTGTACTCTAATGTTTTTTGAAACTGTCCTAAAATTGTGAGAATTGTTCTAAAACTTACTGTTTACCATGTTGTTAGTCGCTTTGGTTAAAAAGCGTCAGCCAAATGTAATGTAATGTAATGTAATATATATATGTATATAAGTGCTTGTCTGTATTTGTTTGTATTTGTATACAGACAAACACTGCATCAGCACACCAGGTTTTTACCTCCAACTGACATAAGTAATAAAACACAGTGTGGTGTTGCTGATCAGTCTGAGTTGCACATGTGTGTGTCCATGTGTGTGTGTGTTTCTGTGTGTGTGTGTGTGTGTGTGTGTGTGTGTGTGTGTGTGTGTGTGTGTGTGTGTGTGTGTGTGTGTGTGTGTGTGTGTTGTGTGTGTGTGTGTGTGTGTGTGCCCATGTGTGTGTGATGAAACATGTGGAGGTGTTGTTGATCAATGTAAGCAGCCCGTGGACTGCACAGCCAGGGCATGTTCATGCAAATGAGACTCAGCAAATGCCACTGAGGGGGTGGGAGACGAGGCCCATCACTTCATCTGACAGAGGGAGAGAGAGAGGGAGAGAGAGAGGGACAGAGATGGAGAGAGATGGAGAGAGAGAGAAGGAGCGAGGCAGGGAGTTAGAGAGATCAAATCAGGCATGATAAAATGATAACAAGAGCAAAGAAGAGGGACAAACTGAGACAAAAAAAGAGGAAAGGACAGAAAGAGAGAGAGAAAGAAAGAGAGAGAGAGATGGAGGAGATATGGAGTTCCACCGAGAGGAGGAGGAGAGGTGTAAGCAAGGTGAGCGCACGAGGACAGGCTGTTAACGAGCTGTGCGCTTAATTACTCTGCTCCTCATGGGAAGCTTGAACTAGCCCATCCTGTTGCTCCAGGCCCGGAGGGGGAGGGGGGATGGGCATGTTCAGGACGACACACTGGGGGCTTTGTCAGTGGCTGCAATGATGAGTGATGAACTGGGTTTAATAAAACAGGGGCCTGGAGGTGGTGGTGGTGCTGGTGGTTGGGGAGGGATGGTGGATGCCTATACACAAAGACATAGAGTGGGAGAGAGGGAGAGACTGTTTGGATAGAGCATTTGCCAGTGTGAAGAGAAAGACGAGTATTTGTGGGGTTTGCATGTGTGTGTGTGTGTGTGTGTGTGTGTGTGTGTGTGTGTGTGTGTGTGTGTGTGTGTGTGTGTGTGTGTGTGTGTCGGTTTGCGTGTGTGTGTGCGAGTGCATATGTGCCAGTGAAAGGTCAGCTAATCTGGACCACTTGGCCAATCCGAAAGGCACACACAGGGCCGAGAAGGACACACAGAGGCGAGTAAGTAAAAAGAGACAGAGAAAAAGTAAAAGGGAGAGAGAGAGAGGGAGAGAGAGAGAGAGAGAGGCTGCAGGGAGAAGAAAAGCAGGAGATCACTAACCCTGGGAGAATGTGGACAGTCAGGCAGATCATGATTGGAGAGCTTTTCTCTCCTTTTCTCTAACACCCCCATCTCCCTTTCACTCGCTGGGAACCCCTCTCATTATTAGAACTCAATCCTAGGATCAGTCCTTGGCCCACTCCCTTTTCTCTCCCCTGCATAGCTAAGAGGCCTCAAGCAGTTAATTAAAACACAATGGGGGACGATCACTGGACCACTGGGGCTTTTGGACGGCGTAATCTCCTTTTTGTATGGAGGCGTTTTGACTCTCATCTCCTCTCTTTCTCCTCGCTCTTTGTCTGTTCATTAAAGGACTGATCTGGGCTAAGTCTGATTATCTACCCACCCTTCTCCTTGCTCGGACATGAGAAACAAGCGTTGACTGTGGTCAAACAGCCCTCCTTTGAAGTGTATTGATGAGGCCTGAGGATTGTTATTAAGATGAGCTGTTTTTTTACGCCACGTTAGTCTCTTTTCAGTTGAGTCCTGTGGAGAGATTTGGCCGGAATGGAAGCACAGAGGGCTTTTCGGACCTAGGCGACAAGGAGCACCTTTTAGCTGGAAAGAAATGCAATCTGTCTCACGGACTCAGAGTGAGAGGTGACAGAAGGCAGGGAAAGATGGTCGCACTCCTGAGTCAAGTGAAGGTATCTGTTTTTTAGAGTCAGTGTTTGGTAATCCTTCACACTGCTGCATTTCAATGGACCGACTGACAGAAAAGAGAGACTTACAGTACAGAGATCAGAGATCAGAGCGTATAGAGCGTACAGAGATCATTCTAGAATAATTAACACACGATCATGTCTGAGCACAAAATTCACAAAAGAAAAGAAAGCACCTCTGTTCTTCATATGACATTTTTGACACAGATGCTGAGGCAAATTGCAGTAGTATTCCCTAATTGGATGTGTTAACACTGACAATGTGAATAATTAAATAAAATAATATTAATGTACATAAAACTGTCAGATTACAGGGCACACTCTGGACCGGCGTGGTCTTTGAAGACAAAGAAACTGTAAAATTCTCCAAAGTACTGTAAATTCAAAACTGGGCATTTTCACAGGGAATGATAGCTTGGTTCTGAATGCCTGGCCTGTCAGTCTGATGTTTTGACTGCAAGTGTACACATCAAACCATCATGGGAGAATTCTCAAATTATTCCTTTGTTGGAATTTTATACAGAGACTTTCGAAAACAGTTGTAGCTCACAGTCCATAATGTCTTGAGAATTGGTGAGACCTCATTAACTTTGACTGTTTTATAACTGGTTTCATTTACATTCGCACAAAAAGAAAAATATCAGCTAAAACTTCCATTTAGTGAGTGGAGACCGTATTTAAGCATATTATATTATTTGGGACTTCGGCAGAGTCCAGAGCAACTGTGCAGCTTCAGACTTGTGAAAACCTTTTTGTTATGGAGCAAGTTTCATCATCCCTTTGTTTAAGTTATGGATACCAACTGAGACTTTCCACTGAGTCTCCAGTGGTTTATGTGAAAATGCAAGATTACCTCAGTGGGAGCAGCAACATTTCATCTCATTTTTTAATTTAACACATTTATTGCACTTTCATCGCTGTGAATTTCAAATTCATCATCCCTAATGAGAATATGAACTCTCTTACGTTTCACTGTACATTGTGTGTTGTTGGTGCCTTTGTTCCGTCTCAGGGCAGAACTGTAAAGATGATGTTCTCTGCAGAACCTATTTTGAAGTTAGGAAGGTCGTCAAATTTTCAGGGCTGGAATGCTGAGAGTCTGGCTTGTTTCTGGGACAGATGTCTTCTCCTGTGCCATGGGACCTTTAATGTTTCAGAGTGTCAGGCCCCTCAGAGCATGGCAAGAACGTGGAGTTCAGCGTCTGTGAAATGGAACAAAAATGGTCAAAATCGCCATTCCTGGGTTTCAATCCCAAACTCCCCAGACGTCTTTCTATGATTTTTGAGCCACTTACACAAAAAGAAGAGTGAGAAAGACAGGCACCTGTGCCAATAGAACCCAACATGATAGGATGACAGCATTCCATTGCTATGGACAGTTGATGCGATTTGGGGAGAAGTAACAGCAGTATCAACCATTTCTGTTTTTGGTTCAGTGCTCCTGTAGTATGATATGTAGTGGTATTCTTAGTAGTAATGCCACACGTACAATCATGATTGTAAGTGGAAATGCCTCTTAACAAATAAAGAGTGGGGCCAACTGACAAAATCCACAGATATTCATCACATGGTCAATACTCTTATGGTCGTATGACCCCATCATATGAAGACATTAGACAAATAAAAATTACAGACTCAGAAACACACACGCACATCAATAAAAGTGTAAATGCATTTCTCCCATCATCTCTCTGTCAAGGATTGGCTTTCCTGTAGAAACTGTAGACACTCTGTCTATCTATTCATTATCTATCTATCTATCTATCTATCTATCTATCTATCTATCTATCTATCTATCTGTGAAGGTTGAGTCAGGTACGAGGCTTAAACTCTTGGCTGCTGCTGTAGCCGCTGTTCTCCTGAAACCTTGACGTCCTTGACAGTGAATTATGACTTTTTCATGACGCAACCAGATGCAATTACAGCAACATCCTCACCGCAAATCCAGCCCTTGACTGTCAGTACGGGCCTGGTGAGGAGAGGAGCTCCGGGAGACAGAGCGAAGACATCAAGCCCACCCAGCCTTTAGGAGACAGACTAGGGGGCTGGGGGCTGTGGGACTGGAGCTGCTGAAGGAAAGGAGATCCATCTTCTTCATCTGTTTCTTTGGCTGTTTACTCATCTCTGTCTTTTTTTGTAGTTTTTTTTGTCAACCTTGTCTGTGCTCCATGTCTCTCACATTTTTGTTCCTTTTCCTTTTGGAAAGAGAAATTCCGGAAGACTCTCTACACCTGGGTTAGCAGCAGCAGGCTATCGTTCAAATGACCTGTACTAGGGCACTCATAGGCCACTGCTGGAAGAGCTAATGGTTCTACTCAATCAGGCCTCTGCAAGACATATACAGCAATAACCAGTTTGTCCCAGCACAGTGTAGTATGGTTCACTTTGTCTCACTTTCACACACACACACACACACACACACACACACACACACACACACACACACACACACACACACACACACACACACACAAACAAACATAAGCACACACACACACAAACATAAGCACAAACACATACAAGATCTTGCATCATCATGAAGACATGAACACAGTTACAATCCTTTAAACTTTAAACACCCTCTCAAGCGATTCAGCTTTCACCTCTTTGGCATAGAGCACCAATTCCCCCTGCAGCCTGTGCTTCAGCCTGAAGCAAACTCTCAGGAGCTGTGGAACATCTCTTTTGGGGAGGTTAAAAGGCCTAAAAGACTCCTGCAGAGAAATCTGCAGTTCCTCCTGAGGAGTTACCTCATCCAGTAGCCCTCACTGCCACAATGTGTCTAATAAAGCTATATAAAGACATAGGAGAGAGGACAGAAAGAGAGAAGATGGGAGAGGAGGACACGAGAGAGAGGGAGAGAGAGTGAAGGGAGGTTAAATAAGGGGAAAACTGCTTGAAAGCCAGTGGTTTGCTCTACACATAGGCTCATCAGCACAAAGGTCCAAGGCATCATCCTTCTCTCTCTCTCTCCCCCCTCACCCCTCTTCTGGTACTCATCATCCATCCTCTTTTCTGCTCTTTCTTCCTCCCTGTCTCATCTTTGTCTGTTTTCCTGCCATCTTCTCCCTCCCTCTGCTTCTCCTGATTTCCTCTTGGTTCCTCCTTTCCCTCACTCCCTCAATCCCATCCTCCCTCCCCTCTTCCCTCGCTTCCTCTCTCCACAATCCCCACAGACATATGCAATGCTCAAACACAGCTGACTTATGTGGCTAATGACACCTCCGTGAGCTATTGGCTTTCCTGAGCTGGCTGTGTGTGTGTGTGTGTGTGTGTGTGTGTGTGTGTGTGTGTGTGTGTGTGTGTGTGTTTTTCTCTTTGTCAGTTTTTCTCTCTCTCTCTCTCCCTCCTTCTGTTTTCTCTCAGTCCCCTGTCTCAGTCCATCCCCCATCAACAAACCCCTCTCCCTTTTCTCACTGTGTGTCAGGCATAGATTTATTCTGCCTGTGATGTGTCTTGACTTGGTCCTCGTGTGTGTGTGTGTGTGTGTGTGTGTGTGTGTGTGTGTGTGTGTGTGTGTGTGTGTGTGTGTGTGTGTGTGTGTGTGTGAGTGTGTGTGTGTGAGAGAGAGAGAGAGAGAGAGAGAGAGAGTGTGAAGGGGTCAGTAGGAGGGAGGTGTGTGTACAATAAGAGATAAGATCATGGCTCCCCAGGGGCTTGTTTGGCCCTGTACCTGATCCATCAAACACTATCTCCTGGTGCCAAGGTCAACTCTAATGAGCATTTGCTGGGGTCTTATTCTCAGTACCCTCCACTCCTGCGTCTCTTTCTCTCTCTTGCTCTCACTGTCTCAGACTCACAGACACAGTCACACACACACACACACACACACACACACACACACATGTGTGTGTGGGTCTACCTGCTCAGCTAAATCACGGCCATCCATTGACTTCAGTGGAAAATGGCAAAGTCATTACCCACCAGCCATAACAGATCATTGCAACGGACGATGGAAAGGTTGTGCTAATAAAATGAATGGGCCTTTGTTTGTTTGTTTTTTCCCCTAGACTGTTATGGAGAATATGTCACTGAATAGTAATAGCAACACAATAAAAACATGCTGATTACAAAAACTTTTAAACAAGAATTTTAAGAGTGCTTCACAGTTTGGTTGGTTTATTTCTCCCGGTACATTACAGCATTATAATTCAAATTTATTCCACATGTCAACTGCACTCAGGAAGCATATCACGACCCTCAGACCATGCTTGTGACAGGGCCTCCACTTTCTCTCAACTGTTTGCAACTTATTTTTTTTTCCACAAACGGCCCCAATCTCTCTGAGCTCGGCGCTGACAACGCTCTCGTGTTATTTATAGGTCCGGCCTGTCCTGTCCGCCCGGCGATGTCAGGGAGCGACCCGTGTGTGGTTGCGATACAAACAGAGCCGTATTGATCTCGAGCAGATGCACAGCGGGCTGACAGGCGGGCCAGGTGCCTCCTCTTCAAAGACATCAAACAAAAATGAAAGCAATAATTCTCCTCTCTCAAATGAAAACAAAGCAAATGTTATGAACAATGTTCAAACGCTTTTGGAGATGGATCTCTATGGATTTAAATGTATTACCATATTTTCCGGACTATAAGTCACACTTTTTTTCATAGTTTGGCTGGTCCTGCGACTCAGGTGCAACATATATATATATATATTTATATATATGTTTTTTTCTTCTTCATGACACATTTTTTGACTGGTGCGAATTATAGTCCGTGCAACTTATAACTGGAAATAGGTAATTTGATATTTATGCTATTTATACTTATTCAATTTTATGCTATTTATACTTATTCACTTGGTTATTTACTTGGATATTTATGCTATTTATACTTATTCACTTGGTTATTTACGTGGATATTTACTTGGTTATTCACTTGGTTATTTACTTGGATATTTATGCTATTTATACTTATTCACTTGGTTATTTACTTGGATATTTATGCTATTTATACTTATTCACTTGGTTATTTACTTGGATATTTATGCTATTTATACTTATTCACTTGGTTATTTACGTGGATATTTACTTGGTTATTCACTTGGTTATTTACTTGGATATTTATGCTATTTATACTTATTCACTTGGTTATTTACTTGGATATTTATGCTATTTATACTTATTCACTTGGTTATTTACTTGGATATTTATGCTATTTATACTTATTCACTTGGTTATTTACTTGGATATTTATGCTATTTATACTTATTCACTTGGTTATTTACTTGGATATTTATGCTATTTATACTTATTCACTTGGTTATTTACTTGGATTACTTGGATATTTATGCTATTTATACTTATTCACTTGGTTATTTACGTGGATATTTACTTGGTTATTCACTTGGTTATTTACTTGGATATTTATGCTCTCGTTTTAATTTACTTTGTGTGCTGTGATTAGGGGATGGTGGTATTTTCCCAGAGTAATCCAAAATAGCAAAGAAAACATCACCACCAGCATCAACTGTCGAAAAGGCTCAATAAATGAAGGCATGCCGTCTTCTTTAATAAATAATTGAATTCAAAAATAAAATCTGCACTACCTTGACACTGTGATCTTAAAGTGCCTAGTATATCACTATAAGAGTAATGCATCAAATAACAGTCATAAAATACCCACAAATAAAAAAAAAACTAGAATTAAAGAATCAAGTCTACATGATATGACATGAGCAGTGCTGTAAGAAAGGTTGTTTCAGTCTCAAACCACAATCAGATGTACAGTATATTTCAGATTACAGCACAATCAGATGTACAGTATATTTCAGATTACAGTACAATCAGACACACAGTATATTTCAGATTACAGTACCATCAGATGTACAGTATATTTCAGATTACAGTACAATCAGATGTACAGTATATTTCAGATTACAGTACAATCAGATGTACAGTATATCTCAGATTACAGTTTAGTACAATCAGACGTCAGAGCGTCTATAGCTGGTCCCCAGGATCCAGGAGAAACATATAGGAGATCCTAGATCTGAGAGACGGGCACAGAGCAGGGTCCAGCGAGTTTGGGGTGTGTGTGTGGGGGGGGTGAGAGTTGAGGCGGGATGATCCCTCTCTCACACCCCCGTCTGAATTCATCAGCGTTATGAAGCCTGCAGAGCGTGGGTGAGCACTAAAGCATGTGGCGGCCACTAATGAAGCAATAAAAGTCACGGCAGGAGTGTGAGTGTGTGTTTGTGTGTGTGTGTGTGTATGAGTGTTCATTTATTTGTAGGGAGAGTATGAAGAGGACAGTGCAGTGTGTGTGCGTGTGTGTGTGTGTGTGTGTGTGTGTGTGTGGGGTGAAGGGTTGTGAAAGTGGACACATTTGCCAATGAAAGGTTTAAGCGAAGTAGTTTTCTACATGTGTTTGTGTATGTGTCTGTAAAAGAGTTAGACAGTGAGTGTAAGTGTGCACATGTGGAGATATCTGGATAAATTAAGATAACTGCACAGGGAGGACTTCTAAAGCCAGTTTTACCAGTAAAAGGAGATAATTGAGATGTTTCAACCCAACATCTGTCCAGCTTGGAAAGCAGACAAGGTGAGAGAGTCACAATGCCCTTCACAGAGGAGTCCACAGTGCAGCAGCATCCTCACCCAATCTCCCCTTACAGAGCAGACATAGAGGGAAAGAGAATATAAGGATGGAGCCAGAGAAAGGACATTATATCAACTAATATTTATATTTCCACCACACCAGCACAATTGCCTGCCTTCGCCTCTCCCTGTGGCACTCTGCCCCTGTCCTTTGCCTACAACCTGGTCCAGGCCATCTTCACTGGTACCTACATTTCCCATGATACCACAGTGATTTCCCCCCGACGGCCACACATTAAATCAGGGAAGTGATTTGTCGATGTCAGACCAGCCCCACGACACCTATACCAGGTGCCCCCGCAGAGGAGAGGGGAGTAAGGGGGCAGCCATGGTTCTGTTGCCCCCAGGGGGGTGGGGGGCATGGGGGCATCCTACAGTCTGCTAGACAGCTTGTGTGTGTCTCCCAATGGCAGCTGGAGCAGCCCCCACTCGCAGCCAAAATGTGCCCACGACCCCCCGTCATTCAGTAATGCCTCGATGATGGGTTAACATTGAACCCTGAACCCTTAATGAAAAGGAAAAAAGGGAACGCACCTTTCTCTTCAGGCATCGTTCTGCCTCTTTTGCAATGGCTCAGAGTGGAAAAGATCATGAAGACATCAGAGGCCCTTTCAAAATCCAGGATCCAGGGATCCAGGTCTCCTTCATGGTAGGTAGGTCCGAAACAACATGGTCAATTCAGTCGTTCATGTGGAAGAGATGTTGGTTCCTTCTGCCGAGGTTCTTCTGGAGAGATACCTTTGGAAGCAATGAAACAGTGTAGGCTTAATTAGTAAAGCACATTTTCTTGATTGGCTATACAAATCACACCATAGAATTTCACTGTATGATTCCACAACTTAGCGATTGGAAACAGAATCAATTGACTATGCAACAGATCACAAGTTCCCCCAAATAGTGGGGAGAGGTTTACACCTGCTCTATGTATGCATCACTGTCTTAGCAGTAAAGGGACATTAATTCAAAACTTTGCTTTGGTTTATTCCACATTTACCGCCATTTGTAATCTTAACTGGCAGTACTTGCTCTCACCATGTCTGTGCATTTAGAGTGACAGGAAAAGCAGTCTGTGTTGGGAATATTTATGCCAGGTGTAACATGAAATGAAATTCTGTTTCAACTTCACATTAATACTGCACCACAAAACTCTTTCATGTATGCATAGTGCATCATTGGCAGATGTTATCCATATTTGTCAAGTTAATAATGGTTAACTCCACAACCCCATTCTGTGTTCTATACGCTGCCAGTTAAGCTGCTTTCTTATCTGGCATGTGCTCTCCAAAATATGAATCTGACTTGATAGCGTAGCATTTTAGCCAGGTATGACATAAACTTGGAGGTGGGCATTAGGGGAAGCATTTAGTCTCATGGATTGAATGTTGCATTAATACCAAGTGCAAGGGCTTGCATGATGAAACACAAACACAACAGATATTTCAAACACTTCAATTTGCAAACAACTACAGTATATCTCAGTTAAAAGGGTCAACAAAACCACAATGTACAGTGCAGTGCAAGATCAATTATGGAAATATTGTAAAATACAATGTTTTATAAAGACACATGAGCACTGCTTGCTGTACATGGTTTTTGGTTTGGAAATTGGTATGGAGAAAGACACGACTGGTTAGATAGATATCACTGGTAGACATATCATATAGGATGGCAAGAAGTATGTAACATGCAATTGGTGTTTGTTTTGTTGCCTTAAAGCAATCTGGAAAAAAATGCTGTGTATTTAAGTGTCCGTGATCTACAGTACTCTTGTTGGCCTAATTCACGTGCCTTCAGGTGAAGGGTAGAGGGGTGTAGCTTATGTCTTTCACATTTTAGCGTCATCCCCATGTTGTGTTCTGACCGACACCAGAGCACTGCTACAGGACAGTTGCCCTCTGAGGCAGAGTGTGGAGACACCCTCTCTTTACAATGACAGACATGGGGCACAGAGGACCAGGGTGGAGACTGAGTTGAACTGGGCTGGTTTGGCCTTGGTTGGGTTGGAGGCGCTGGGCTACAAATGTGCCAACTAGTCTTGCCCCCTGTCCCTGTCTCTCCTCTACACTGGGTTGATGGATGGTTGGCGCTCACAGTCCCTGCCCTCTCGCCTGCCTCCCCATTGGCCCCACTGCTTGTCCCCTCGACCGCTCCAAGCAGATGTCTTTGTTGAACTCTGTCAAGAATTATAAAACACCCGACCAATGATGCAACCAGGGCTCGGAGAATAGCATGTGTGCGTGGGTGATGGAATGCTACAAATGTCAAAGAGAAAATGCATGTTTCTTCAACTTAAAACATACAATAATTCCTTCCAAAATCTAGATCGGATTCTGAATATTTCAATTGTTTTTCTTGGAGAAGATAAAAAGAAATTATTTTAAAATGCCAAATAAATGATAAATAACATGACACTGATTTATTATGAGAGCTACTGTTAGTGTCATGAAAAAAATTACTTGTGAAGTAAAGTTCTTGTGAAGTCTGTCTTTATCCAGGAACTTGGACACTTCTGTAAAAGACAAACAATACACACAAACACATACTTCATAATAAAGTTTCAGTGTACACACAAAATGTACATGTATTCAGGTTGACATACTGTTAGGACAGCTTGGGGAACATGGTAGGTAACACTGACTGACAGGTGGAGCATCAGTGATGTCACCACCTGTGGCTAATTGGTAAAAGCACACCTGCCCTGGCATCGTGGCACACAGTTAGGTCATGCCGTTTGCGATAGCTGAGGCCTTGTCTCCCTCTCGAATTCGTCATTTGTAAGGCTGGAGAACATAGCCTGGCGAGCCAGACCCACATTAAAATGTAGGGTCTGGGCACTCACCATTCGCAGTGCTCAGTCCGAGGGGCGGGATAATCAGTTGTCTTTCAAATTCCCTCTGCACGCAATAGGACGCAATAGGATATTTGTTTTCAAGTAGCAGGGAATTCAAGCCAAACCGTTGCAACTCTGCCATCAATCATTATGTTACGCCCACCAAACGACTCTATACACGATTTCAAAGTCCTGATTAAGTTTCGATTTCTGGAGCTCAAAACGGAGAGTTGCTAGATTAGCCCTAGGGGCGCGTCTAGATTTCTAGGCTATGGAGAACACACAAGGCATTGGAAACCTGTGTATGGTATATGGTGTCAGTCAGAATAATCAGGAAAACTAGTTTCCCAATGGGAAAATTCTCCAGTGTGTGGTACAGGAGTCGCGGACTTGACGTCACTTCGTAGTCGGCCATGGACTTCGGTGCCTAAGCGATTTTAATGCGAACTTGGCACATAATTAGCCTACGTTATGTCACTTGCATTCTGCAAGTCCATCTCCCATAAGCGCCGGACCTATTATTTAGAGAAAACAGGCCTACAAACGTTTCATGTGTAGGCTTAAAGGAATGTTCCGGAGCAAAAACAACCTAGGGTCAATTTCCAGAAGCTAACAGGTTCAAACAATTGTTTGAGAGCATAATTACCTTAATTTGTGCAGTTTTGAGCAAATTGAGCGCTTGCAAATTGTCCAAATTGTCTTGCAATGCAAGTGCAAAGGGCATGGACACACATCAAAAACACTCTCACCACTGACAATGTTAAAAAATAGAATGACACTTCTGTGGGGGCTCTCTACATACTACTCTACAGACATATCGAAGTATCGAATGATATATCGAAGTAAACGTTGTAATGTGTCTTGCAAAACTGCACCAATTAACGTAATTATGATCTCAAACAACTGTTTGAACCTGTTAGCTTCTAGAAATAGACCCTATTGTTTTTGCTCCGGAACATTTAATAGGCCTATGCATGTTTTATGTTATTTATTTAAATGACTGGTGTCGATTTTTTATATAGGCCTATATTTGCGCTTCACTGTCAGCTGTTTCCAAATCTACGTGCAGTTTGTCCTGCATTTACTGGAAACAGCTGACGGTGATCCTGGCATTCAATTTGTTGTAAAATAAGCAACACAACTTCTTTGGTTTATGTTGCTTCCACGTTCTGAGTCTGACTCAAAAGAACACGAACACACTGAAGTCGGAAGAACAACTTAGCCTATCAACTCGGAAGCTCCGACCATCACCACTAGCCACACAGCAAAAGCTTGAACTTAACTAGGGCGCTTGAGCTGGCCATAGTTTGCGCGTTGAGAGAGCCACCGAGCCGGGCAGGGAATGAGCCCAAGCTATCGGGTAAGTGACCACTCTGAAGCTCTGCCAAGCTGACAAACATACATTCATCCATATGGTAGGTCCCACTATGGTCTGTTTAGGCTATTCACGTCACGAAGGGATACTGTGTGGGCTATTCTGATTAGCAGGTGTCTTTCCATTTGTTGCGGACGGCATAGACGGTATGAAATTGCAAATACTTCAGTCCATCAGCCCGGACCATCGCTCCAGTGGCTGCAGTCAAACCTCATTCTGCTTTGAGGCTTCCAATGTTTCGCAACAATTCCATATCCTCCAAAACAGTGACAGTCTAGAAAGGATAACAAAGCTTATGGCTTTCCATCTCTTTTCACCGACTGCCCTATAGGCTACCTGCCCTCCAAACTGTCTGAACTGATTATGATTTTTAAAATAACAGGTGGGACACTTAACCTCATATCAGTGCATAGTGTGAGTATGCTGTGTGTGTGCTGGATACACTGAGAAATAACACATTTCTACAAAGAAAAAACTATATATTTTATGGATCCACCGGTCAGTGTTAAATTCTCTATTTGATACGTTGCATCTGTTAAATTTGCTGCATTCAGTTGAACTGAATCGAGAGAGTGATATTATGAGAGAGACAGAGACAGAGAGAGAGAGGATGATGGATTTAATCACAAGCGGTTTGCAGAGGCAGTCAGCTGGGTCAGCTCTTCGGGCCGGGCCCTTCCTTGGAGGCCTGAGCGGTGGCGGTGGACAGGCCGCTCCGTTTGAGGGGAAACACTCAAAGAGGAAATCCAGCGCTAACTTCCCTGCCGGCCACCCCCAGAGAGGAAATAATGGAGGGATGGAAAGAGTGAAAAAAGAAGGAGGGAAGGAAAAAGATACAGAAAGAAAGAAAGAAAGAAGGAGAAAGAGACAGGCTTGCCTGGAAGCGTGGCACCATGGGGATGCTGGCGACCACTGCCTAACCCTGTCCACCCTGCTCAGGGTTGTCCGAAGATGTGAGGTTTGCTTTTTGCAAACGTCCCTGAACACACACAAAACATATACACTGTACTTGCACCCTTTCTGTCTGACACACATACACACACACTGAGTTACGCACTCTTTCCCTCGAGCAATCCCCAACCTCCCCCCTTCTCCCTTCAAACACTCACCGACCAGCTCCCACCCTGCTATGGCTAGGCCTCCAATTAAATCAAAAGTGGTTTGTTTTTATTGGTCTTTTGCGCTGACAAGTGGGCTATCATCCTGACGGCTCTACCTGTCAGTGAGCAAGTGAAAATCCTCAGTTGACAATGCCCAATGCTTCCAATTAGGGGAGAATCAGACTCCTGCCGCGTTGGCTCTCTCTCTCCGCCCTCCCCCAAGACCATCCCTTCCCTCCTTCACTGAGCCCCCCTGCAACCCCAAACACACACACACAAACACATAACCACACACACACACACCACCACACCAGAACTATCCTCCTCCCTAGCTTCTGCTTTCTCTCTACATTCACCACCACCTCAAGCCTCTGTCATCTCTCTCTCCCTCTCTCTCTCTCCCTCTCTCTCACTCTCACCCTCTCTCCTCTGTATTACTCTGGCTCATAAATCCACACTGAGAGAGATGTGGCTGGTCTTTCCCTACCCTCCATGCCTGTTTCACAGAAATCATATATATGTATCAGGGTATATGAATAGACTGCATAAACACACTTTACGCGCACGCACTCTCCCTCTCTCTGTGACACACACACACCTGCCGATTTTTTTCCCCCTGCTAGGTATGTCTCCCCTGCAAATTACTGACACAAAACGGGGTGTAGCGCCGGTGTCGCGGGCCGCTGCGGGCTGGCGGTCCGGGCGCTGTCAGGTTTAATGAGGCGATGAAGGTTTACTCCTGCTGCATGCATGTGCTAAAGTCTTTCTTGTGTGACAGCTGACGGGGAAATGTGAGTGGTAACCTTATAAAAGATTCAGCGGATCTCATTATTTTCTGTCAGGTATCGTACCTGATGGCTTTAAGGTGCGCGGATTTGCATCCCTGACTGGTCCAGGTTGCATCCCCCCTCCTCCCAACCACTGTTTGTTTGTTGTCTAAAGTCATCTCTTTTCTTATGAAATAATCTTTCTCGTTTTTTTTTCGGCGATAGCTATGTGTTTAGTAGATGTTTCAAAGACCGAGATGCCAAAGTATATCCGAAACAGGGCATTTTTATTTGTACAAAACAAATGTGATGTATCAAAACACGTACAGTAAAATACACGGAAAGCTGTTAACTCGGAGTTGGATTTTGAGGTTGGGTATCTACAGATCTCAAACTCAACCCCTTTTCACCTGATCTGCAAGTCCCACTGCAACACAAAGCTAATAAAGATATAAGCTATAGCAGGCCACACTATAGAATGGAAAGTTATAAATTACAAGAACAACATAGCCAATCACATTTCTGAGTTAGAAAGGCCAATGAAATAGAGTAACATAAAAACGCTCATTTTCCTTCCTCTTCTCTTAACGATTATGTTTGCATATGAGTGCAGGTTATTGCCTGCTTTAATAGGATAGCATATGCTTTCTCCTCTGCATAAAATCAAGGGGGATTGAGATCATTAGTGATGTACACACTAATCAATTCAACCTTGTGAAATGACACTAAGACTAGAAACAGAACCTGAGAAAATGCTCTCGTGTTTACTTTCCTTGACTGGATGGCTTGCGAAACGTGTTACAAATGATACCACTAAAGGCAATGTAGAACAACGTCGTTTTCTCGTAAGCCCATTTATCATTATTCGAAGGCGTGTATTCATGACTGTCCTGGCGTGTGTGATTATATCTTGGGAATTACATGCAGGATTAGAGCTGGACAAGTCACTACATGGGGAGCCATAAAACAGAATCTGAGCGCCTCCTTCACAAAATGTTCAAACAGGCCTGTGGTATGTATTCTTCATCCAGGCCTTGTAAATGGTTCTCAACATTTAATGGCATTTATTGCAACCAATGTGGAGTTGTGTGTTATTCCATCTCAATATCAGTGCAATCGTCTGTCCAAGGAAGTTTTGCAACATTAAAAAACAACAACATTTAATTCACACGATAGGCTACATTTACCCTGTCGAATTATACATGATATAGCCTACACATAACAAATATACATGAATGTTGTGTCAACTTTAGTGCAAATCAATTAAACTTGCTTTATAGAATGTATCTGAAAACAAGCACAAATGCAGGCAGAAGGCTCTATAGGGTTGTTGAGATGCAAAGGTTGAACTATTTATGAACTAGTCTACTCTTTTATTTTCAAGCATATCCCAAACTTTGCGAATTAAATCCGATTGTGGGTGACGTCACGAGTTGCTCGAACCAAATGGCTACGAATTAATTTGGGCGCTTAAAATGAAAGCAAAGAAATACCAAACCCTAACACCCGCAGATAGTGCCACCGTAAATTACAAACTTTAAGTGAGAGCACATTGCTCCCCGTCTCTTCCCCCGCCTTGCTGTGACAGCTTGCAGCCGCATCGAGACCCCCAGGGAGCGAGGCGCGGATTCACTAACCTGCCGGTGTCTACAACCCAATAGCGCCTCCAATCTGGTGTTCTGATGGGGGGCTCGATCATTGTGCCCTGTCGGGAGTCACGAGGGGCTAACTGTTCGGGGGAGAGACATGGAGGAGAAGACAATAGTATTTCATGCGTGTTAAAGTTTTGCGTCACACGGCGCTTTCAGAAAGCTCCGTGGCACTCTTATTGCTCATTAGCTCTGGCTCTGCTCCTATTAGACTCGTATTATGCGCTAAACGACGCGTTCGTTCCATAATCGGGCTGCACGCGTTTTGCAAAGCTAGGTTAAAGCTGTCAAGACGATCCAAAAATAGTGGAGAAAGTGAAGAGTGAAAACAAGTGTCAACAGATATGTCGAGGCTTTTAAACTTATGGAAATGGCCATCAGTTGACCATATTAATAGGCATTATGGCTTTATTTATTCACGTAAAAAGAGAAAACGATAACAGTTTACAAAATACCTTTGGATAATAATAATAATAATAATAATAATAATAATAATAATAATAATGGTTAACAATAGAACATACTTTTCATGTATATTTTATTTATTATTGCCTTAAAAAAAATTAAATTGCCTTAAAAAAAAAGCATTAATTTCCTGTAACTAGCACTGCTGCGACCACATAACAAATATTTAAAAATATTTTTTTAAAGTTTTGAATTTTGACAGAACATGATTGAGCTCACAGAGTGGGCAAGGAAAGACCAGCCTCCTATAATAAGGCTTTTATCAGCCTCATCAATGATGTAATGAAAGCAAACAGTGTGAAAATTGCCTGTAAACAGTTGGATCTGAGTCTCCTAATGAATTCAGTGTCTCTTTTAATCAGCGTGAAGGGACGACGAGAGGGGGGGTTCGTTGGGCGTGGGGGGTCCAGTTTTCCTTTTCGCAAGCCAGTCAACACCCCAAAATACACCTCAGCCAATAGAGACCAGCCGCTGGGGACTCACGTGGACGAGGCGCCCTTAAAAACCCAGTAACAGAGTTTTCCCACAACTTCATTTTAGGCGTTCCGTCCTTCCTCCGCACCTCGAAGCCTAAGTTCCCCTCAATGTGTCTGTTTAACCTGCATTACCTCATTTCTGATTCGCCTCTCTTGCATTCGCTCTTCCGCTTTCTCTGTCTCTCCCTCGTGTTCTCCCTTTCACCAGTCCATTTTTGTGGCTGGCGTTACATCACTTAGTTGGCACAGAATGATCTTTGCTCCTGCACTGTAGAAGCCCTGGTGACAGCAACGAACTTCCTCTGAACTGATGAAAATTTCAACAATTGGCTCTTCAACGCTGCTCAACTCCAGGTAGTCAGTGCAGCGTTGTCCTTGGTGCTGAAATCAACTCGTCTGTGCTGGTCGGCTGTCAAGGGTGGTGCTACTCGAAGTGCTGTATAACTTGTGAATGTTAGCGTGGTGTCTGGCTGGTATGCTCCATGCGATGATAATTCAAAATTAACAACGTCGAGACACTTAGAAAGAAAAACTGGATCCAGCGAATCAATTAAATTCGCCAACTGAGAATATTTTCCAGCGCTATCGATTTTTGTAGGCTGAGGAAACGAAAATATCTGGAGACGGGGTCGATTTCTTCCACTGCTTTAACCTAGTTAACCTGGTGAGTTTTTTTCCCTGTGTGTGTACAGTTAGCCTACATGAAAATATATCTGGAACAAGAAACTCTCTGAAAGACTGGATTTTCGACTAGACTGTGGAATTTCCTCCTGGATACGACACGATTAAATTGTAGGCTATT
Source organism: Alosa alosa (assembly GCF_017589495.1). Lineage (NCBI taxonomy): Eukaryota > Metazoa > Chordata > Actinopteri > Clupeiformes > Clupeidae > Alosa > Alosa alosa. The sequence goes on along the minus strand of NC_063200.1, from coordinate 27,249,038 downwards.
TTTGCCCTACGCTATTCAAGCTGAACTTGCCTGAATCCCAATGATAGTCTGAGCACTGAGCTTCGACGAAGCGCTGCTGAACTATGGAGCCGTCCACTAACGGGTCCAGTTTTGGGATCGACTCGCTACTCTCACACAGACCCGGCAGTCCGGTCATGTCGAAAGGGGACAGTCTTGTCGGGGAATGCCGTTCTCCGCTGGAGTTCAGCCCACGGTCTGACCTGGAAAGCGAATGCTCGTCTCCCCCCTCGCCGAGACGAGAATGCGGAGACGAGGCAGCCCAGCGACAGGGTCACGCACTCGGGCTGCCGGCCCACCTCCAGCTCGGCCAGATCTCTGCCGGTTCGCAGCCTCGGACTGTCACCTCATCTTTCCTTATTAGAGACATTTTAGCTGACTGCAAACCGCTGGCCGCTTGCGCGCCATATTCAAGCAACGGCCAGCCAACTCAAGAAGGGGGCCGACTGGCCTCTAAAATAGCAGACGAGTACATCGAAAAGATACACAGTAATTCTTCATCAGACAGCGAATACAAAGGTAAGGCGAAAGATAAGCATTTGCAATTCATGTTTTGTAAATAAATTGCACGATGATAACACGGCCAATTGGTTGATGAAGACAGAAGGAATTGTTCATTTTAATGTGGCTAGTCCGTGGAATAGCTGACTTTTGTTCACGAGCGCACACAAGGGAACTTCCTGTCAATCTATTAGCCTAACCCACAGGAACTTTTACGGATGGTTACATATGAAATATAAATGTTCTTAGATTAAATTAACTATTTCATTTAGTTTTTTAACGGTTTATATCAAACTAGTTGATTAAAGTAGGCTAGTTTAGTCTAATTACAATTTAGGCCTCTATACTCTACACCTTCTACAGTTCTTCATTGTTTAAAAAGCTGGAGTTCAACTGTTCCTGTTTCCTGACTTGATACTTAACTCAGATTTTTTTTAAATGCTTGATATTAATAATATATTTGCCATTGAAACGCAATATGTTTTATTGTTGAGCAAAAACGTAAAAAAAAAAAGATTATAGTTTTACGAAAGTGCATGTGCCTGCGGTGCCTGTGTATTCTTCATATCTCGTGAAAGCTCAGGTTCGGGCCAAGAGGTGAAGACAGGGATGATAAAGCATTCGAGAGGTTCGGCTCCAGACACATGTCATCAAAGATCTATCTATCTCACAGCCTGTCACATTAATAGCACTTGGCATTTTCATTAAGTATTTAATGAGGCGCTGGCCACTCACTCACAGACCAATTATCAACATAAACAAAAAGGACTGACTATAATTGCTGTAATTATAAACATGTTTTTATGAAAAGTAATTCTATTGTGAACAATATATTAAATCCACTGAACAATATATATAAATACATTTTGTAACACTAATACACTTATCTTGTTTTGAGCCATAGTTTAATATTACTATTTTCTATTTTACATACAAATCACCATTTCTTTGACAATGTTTATATATATATATATATATATATATATATATATTAGGCCTATAGGCTATATTTGCAAGCAGTGATGATTACACCACTGTAGTCATTGACACCAATTTGCTGTGTTCAAACTTCAGGGTCACCACCTATAGGAAATATAGGGAGGGAGTGCAGTTCTTAAGAGTTTCAGAAAATCACCCATCTCTGTCAGGCTTTAAAGCCCTTGTAAGGACTCTGCACGCCGCTTTGATTTCGCTGATTCCGCCTCCTAATATTGCGGGGATTTGATGCAATTTGTCCCTGTGCTAATCAGATTTGTAACGCGGAGAGCCGGTTCACTCTTTATTTCGCCCTTATCCAGGCCCCTGTGAAGTCTGTGCCGTCTCGCTTGAAAGATTCCCTTCCCTTGCGGCTCAATTAACCGGATTATTGTGCTCCTTGAGAGACGCTTCAACTATTCAACTGGCAAGATCTCTTGCTTCGCGAATCGCTCTTTTTATCTTTTTTAGGGGTTCAGAGAGAATAGATGTTTTTCCCTTGGATTAACTGAAAAAGAGGGCGAATTCGATATCAGGCCACAACCCCCAATAAACAGCCACTAGGCATCGGAAGCAAGTTCCGCAGACCATGACAGAACATATCAAATTACTTCTTATGAAACCTTGAATCAAATTGAAAAAAAAAAAAAAAAAAACGGTTGGACATTTTATCAAGGAAATGCTGGCCTATTTAAATGTTGAACTGCAATGGTAATAGGCCTACATTATTTCAAAGCTGAAATTGTGAACCACTCTCCAAAGTTCTGACTTCAACTTTAAGCGTTAACTTCCTGTGGTGCATTTTTTTTAAAATATCTCATAAAACTGGGTTCATGATTTCAGTGAAAGAAGAAGGCGACAGAGAAATTTCAAGCAGCAGGGACAGCTCGCAGGTCCGCCTGAAGAAGCCCCGGAAGGCGCGCACCGCCTTCACGGACCATCAACTGGCCCAACTCGAGCGCAGCTTCGAGCGCCAAAAGTACCTGAGCGTGCAAGACCGGATGGAGCTGGCAGCCTCGCTAAATCTCACTGACACACAGGTGAAAACCTGGTACCAGAATAGGAGGTGAGCACACATTTTATTGGTTCTTTTACTGTTGGACGACACAAAATATTTTGGTTGGTGACATACTCGACCGAGACACCCTAATAGTCTTAATGGCGGGTTAAAAAAAGAAAGTTTCCCATTCAACAGACTAAAAGTTCTTGTCAATTCAAATCACACATTTTCAGGTGACGAGAAATACACTGAGAAGAGTTTATTTATTTAGGCCTAGAGAAGTTAGGCTATTCCCAAAGGATGTTTTTTTTAGACAGAATTGGTTCTTATTGGATAGCTCTTTTTGTACTTTTTACGCATGCACATGCGATAAAGCATACATCGCAGTTATATTAAGAATACTAATGGATTGTCTACAATTTGTGTCTTTTTTATTGAGACATCAAATGGATCACATTTTTTGTAACTAACAGTCAGGAAAGCAGATGCCCACAAAACATTTAAGTAGTTTAGCTCCATTGTGTTGGCCTTTCTACATTATTCTTTTAATTTTAATATAAAACGTAACAAGATGGTGCTCAGTTTTGTCATGATATGCAGCCTTTAAACGATAGATAAGGTATACAAACAACACTTTCTGACATAAATTATAAAGTAGTGTTACTGCTCTTTATGAATAATTAAGATTTCTACATATACCTTCACGGTTATTAATATTATCAATAATTTACTAAAACCGGCTTCAAGGCTGCATGGTCACTATTTACATCAGTGTAAATTACGACAGAAATAGGCCATGTCAGTGATTTCAAGTATGTTGCCTAAATATAACACAGTTGATTACTTTTAGAATGCAATGTATCATATAAATTGGTATGTAAGTAATTATTTGTAGTATTAATATTTGTCAGGACATTGACTTGGCTGATTTCAAGATCATGCATCATGAGTTTAGGATGCAAACGAGCCATTTATAGACAGGTCACAGATAAAATATGTGTGCGCTTAGATGTGGTACAAATTGTTTGGTAGGGTTTTGTTTTATTTGTATGTAGTAGTTTCTGTAATGCTAAAATTAACACGGTTTTCTCTTGGGAAAGGACCAAGTGGAAGAGACAAACGGCAGTGGGACTTGAACTGTTAGCGGAAGCTGGAAACTACTCCGCTCTGCAAAGGATGTTCCCCTCGCCATACTTCTACCCACAGAGTTTGGTGTCCAACTTGGATCCAGGGGCGGCGCTATATCTGTACAGAGGACCTTCGGCCCCTCCACCGGCTCTGCAACGACCTCTCGTCCCGCGGATTCTTCTACATGGTCTTCAGGGCGGAAGCGAGCCACCGCCACCCTTAACCTCCCTCTCTGGCGTGCTGCCGCGGCCCACGCAGCCGCGATGAGCCGGTTACACTGGACTCACATTTAAGTCGGCAGCTTGGAACTTCATGAACAAAAGAAAAACAGTGAGAAAGAAAAAAAATCTATAACTGATGACAAATGAATCAAGTCATGTCTTTTAAAAAGCCACAACGAACACCAGGACTGAATAATTGAATAATGTTCATTAGACCTATTTATTATTTATTTATTTTCCCCGTTGTATTTATCATGGATATATATTTATATATTGTTTACCCTCAGAATTTCTTTGTAGGACAGTATAATCACAGCAACTTCAACAAGGGCGCAATAATGTTGCTGTCACTTGAATATTAAAATATCAGGAGCCATTTTGTTTCTACACCAACTATCATGATTATTATTATTATTATTATTATTATTATTATTATTATTATTATTATACAATTGACGCTACAGGATATTACAATTGAATATAACTGTAGGCATACTATTTCCAAAATCGAGCCATTCCATAGATTCCCAAACATCTCAAATTCATTTCTACGTAGAAAATCTTGGAAAATTGCCTTTAATTAGGCGACTTCATTAACATAAAACAATGTACAGAAGGAGAAAAATACGTGTAAATAAGAATATTTTGTGTTATATTCAAAGACAGAACCTTGATTTAATATATTTTGACGTTCTCTCGTGTGCATCCTTCTCATGATCTCTTAAGTGTCAAGGCGAAGGGGATCCAAGGCAGTAGCACCCAAGGCTGAACATTTCGGCAAGAATTCTCAGATTTCCTAACTTCATGGGAAGTTACAAATTGACGAAAAACGTTCATTTGTCAAGTTTAGTTTGCAGGGTCATCGGGACCAAAATGAAGCCAATGGAAGTCCAATGTCACAGAGGACAGGACATATTAAGATTAAACTGGATGTCCAACAGCCACCAAGACTGAACTAAAAGAATCAGTAAAAACATTCTAGCCCCAAGAACATCCTTCTACCGTTCATCATCAAATTGTATAATAAAGATTCAAGCATTCCATTTTAGAATAATACTAAGAGAGGGCGAGTAGCTTAAGAGGAGGAGACAGAGAGAACGAGGAAGAGAGAGAAAGAGTTGACATACATATCTTCTTTGGTATAAAGAAAAATCAGCCACTTTAATAATTAATCATTGGATTCTGACGAACCATTAGATAATAATTATGGTAATGTGGAGTGTGTTGCCAATATGGCTCTCCTCTCCTTCCTGCTCAAACATGTCAGGCGTATTGAGGCATTAGACATTGTGCATTATTTTTGTCATTGGGTATATGAAACCATCTTGTTACTATTTTTGGTGAAGCTGTATATTGGACATATTAATTTGTGAAGTGATTATCGTATTTCAATTTATATAGGTTCCCCTGTGCAGCAAGTGCAATTCCTTTTTATCCCTTACCTTCTTTTTTGTTGGTTTCTTTTTTACAACCCCAACACACACCTGCAGAACTACTGAGGTTGGGCGTGCAGGGGGAGCCGAGGTGAGGAGCGTTACTTTTATAAATGTGCAAATAAAGATCCTTTCATTACATATGCACTGAATGAGACTCGGGTGTGTCGCCACGTGTGTAAATGAGTGTGTGTGTGTGGGGGGGTCGTGTTCGGGGGTGTGTGAGAATATTGCTGCTGCCGCTTCAACTCACGGGTAAAATTGCTTTTTCTCACTTCTCTCCCCCCTTCATTGGAGAGATTATGGGAGACAGATTGGCTATGTGCATGGGTAAAGTCCCCCCCCATCATTTGGTGCTGTTCTAGGAACACTAGGATATGTATCAATCTTTGAGTTAAAGTAGCCTACTTGACGCCCCCAATCAATGAGGAGGGCTTTGGATAACATTCTGCTTATGCAGAGAGTAACATGCAATGTGTTGCAGAGCACAAAAACTCAAAATATGAACTGCGCAATTCGTAAATGTATTTTCATTCCTAATGATAAAAATTGTGTCAGAATTTGTTCTTAATAGTTTATACTAAGATCACGTAAATAAAAAATCACAGTCATGTATTAATCAGAAACACAGAAATTCTAGGAGATACAGAATTATGACCACCTGCAAACTTTCCCTCTGTAATTTCCCAGCACACATCCATTGCAAGCCATTCCAGCTGCAATCCACCGCTTCACTTAAACCTGGTTAAATTATGATAACCACTCTTTATGGTGTGCTAGGGTTTAGATGCAGTATACAACAAAACATTTGACCAATACGTTTCCACAAAACAAAATGTTATTTTTCCCATGACTTAACGCTTAAAACAACTATCAACAAGCTATAGAAATGCACCAAAATGCAGGACCGCAAGTAGGTCCTATTGAAACTATATATGGTCCCCTGACATAGCCTTCGTGCTCTTTGAGTTCACTTAATATAACAATTCACTATCTCTCTGGCTCAAGTTGAAAGGACTGTTGCCTAGACTTAAATTATCATTGTCCTAGACGGTAGTTATATAAAACTAATTAAAGAGCATTTCACAATTTATGACTAGAAGTTGGTTGCGTCGGTGGAGGTAAATGACAACGCCAACAACTTCAGTCGAGAAACATAATGAAATGGCAGTTGAAATTCTATTAGTAGCAAGGTGTTTGAATAATTTTGAACATGTCTGTCAAACACTTTGCTCAAACCCCACACTATTTGGTTAGCATCGCGGATTTAATTTGTCAGACCCAAAAAGTTATTTAAAAAAGAATGTCAGTCGGGAGAGGAGCGATGGTATCAACCTTAACCTTTCGGAGACGCCAAGAGATTATCGCGCGGATTTTGGTGTTGCCAAGTTGCCAGTAAAAAATGAGAAATTTAATTCTGTCTTGATATCTTGATATCCCAAAAGTTTAATCTTACTGTATCTTTTTATGAACATATTAGGTATGTCTCATTGGTCCATGTCGCCCGTAGATTTATTTTAGTGGGACTAAATATTTCGCATCGTGGCAATGTGCACCTCTCTCTCCGTCTCTGTCTGTAAATGGTCAGGTGTCCAGCAGGGACTAGTGGCAAAGAGCGCCACATTTGATCATCTTACGCGCACATCCATTTTATAATACCAGCACTCAGTCAGCACGCCTGGCTGAGCAAATGGCCATTTATAGTGCCATTTTCATTCGTTTTTCATAAACAATATGTGGATGAAATATTAATAGCCGGCCTAAGTGTGTAATTGTTTAAGTGCCCCAAATGATCCCATTTGGAAATGGATTGTTTCCATGCTCTTTTCTTGAAAGTGTGGGTAGTCTGCTCTTTGCCAAACTGCTCCAACAGCTGGTGACCGGGCGATGCTGACAGTGGGCCGGATCAGCGAAGGGGACAGCTGGTCAGCGGTGCCCTGGGTGCCCCCTCCTTTCCCGCCCCCCTCTGGTGCGGAGACTGACTTTAAACAAACCGAAAGATCTGCCCGTGATGCCCGGGGTTTGGGGAGTTCAAACTGACAGGTTCGCTGAATGGGATATTAACGATTAGACAAAAGACTTTAATAGCTTTTAATTGAAAGTCGATAACGGGTATGATTGTGCCGTCCCCCGCTGCAACTTTCGCATAGCACATGTCATGAGCCTCCCTCGGCGGTCCCTATGACATTAACTTCTTCGTTGCCCCATATATCATCCGTAATTGAAACATAAAAATTAGGGGGAGGCCGCGACAAGTAAGCACAACGAATTCAGACTATTTATTTAAGACTTATTATTGCAGAACCTGTTATGAAAATATTTTAATAACTGACAACACAGTACAGTATTCGGACATGACTGTATTTAAGAATGTTTTCTGTGATCTCACTGATAACTTAAAAAGGATGGTGATTGGGGAACTCTTCAATATTAATGAAAAAAGGGTTATTCTTGCGAAGTGCGCAGCTGATTGCAAGAAAAGCTGGACTGGTCTCGTTAAAAGATGCGGAGGTTTTTGCATGTGAAAGGATCCTGGTAAATCCCCCGGCTCTTAGCACGGATTGTCCCCGGCTCAGGGTTAATGAAGTGCGGATAGAGTCTCGCTGGGGCTCCCGACAAACAAAAACACAACACGGAGAGGCTTAGAGCCGACGGATCAGTGACTGTGATTATGCTCATTGATTCAGAATAAAAACCAAACAAAACAGCCTTCACATGAAATTAGGAACCAATCAAAGCCATATTTGCATTCTGATGTGGGCGAATGTCATTTTTAGACAGAATATTCTCAGTGTCCCTCACCATGCAAGAACCAACTGAACCTTCTTTTTCTTATTTTTAAATAAAAGACTAATTCATTCTGTTTGTCAGGAATATGGAGAAGTAGATCCAACGATTTCCAAAATTAAAAATAAGAGGTCAAGGTCAAAATTACTTAAGAACTTTTGGTCAGATGGTTTCTAAGGCCAATAACAAATTAAGATGCAACTTCATTACATTATATTGTTACTGAGAAACAAATAATGAAGATATGTTGTTATTAGCCACAATTGGAACAGTCTAATTTTACGCTATGTGAATGATCTTAATTAGGAGATACTAGCAAAAACACATTCTAACTCCTTTAAATATCAGGAAATCCTGGCACCTGACACAAAATAAGTTTTCTTTATTGTGATTTTAGGATCAAAACTGATAAATAAAACAATCAAAGAAAATTGGTAAAGCAAAGCAAACAGAAACCAGTACAATGCACTGCAGACGGAGATATTGTCAGTATTACATAAAAAATAAAATGGCACATTGAAACAATGCACCACAGTGAAATACTTGTTAAAGTATTTTCACTGTAACTGCACATGTAATGAGTACACAACAGAATCTCTGCAGTGTCTGTTTTGAGTCATAATTTAACTGAAGTTAAACTAATGCTGTGTTGTGTTCACGGGGGAGTTTACCTTGCTGCTCTGTATAGCTTACTACTACATCGGAGACCACATCTCCATACAGTAATGCTTTGGAAGGAGAGGCAGACAGGCAGGGCGCTGAGAGACTCATACCCAGGGATGAGCACCAAAAGTGGGGCAGAGGGGATACATGGGTCCCTCACACCTGCTGGTGAGCCAAGGCTCCTAGGTGACCCTGGCGAGTGTAAAAAGCTTAAGCGACCGATATTAACTATCTCGTCCTCTCACCATCTCTCTCTCTCTCACACACACACACTTTCTCTCTCTACTTCTCTCTCTTACACACACAGAGTGAAGGATGGCCAACTACAAACACTCTA